>NC_057797.1:277976052-277983241 GCF_018294505.1 Triticum aestivum | reverse complement strand
CACCGCCGTGGGAGCCTCACCCAGCCGCCTCCCCGCGCCGCCTCGCCTCCCCGCCGCCGGATCCGGCCGGGAGAAACCGGGGCGACCTCCCCCTCGCCTCCCCGCCCCTCCGTCAAGCTCGCCGGAGCCGAGGGAGCTCGCCGGACTTGCCTCAGGCCGCGTGCCCGCCAAAACCCTAGATCTGTCCCGGAGAGGTTGTTTTTTTTTCTTCTGTCCCAAAAATTCCAGATCCAAGTGCTCATGTTCATTGCCTCGTAACTTTGCATCTGTTGCTCCGATTCATGCATATAGCATATCAAAATGTTCATCTCAGAGAGTACATCATTCCATTACATTGCATCATTTTCATTTGAGTTCATCTTGATGCCCGAAATGCTGTTAGAAGAGGGCTAGTTGAGATAATTGTCAGATCTGCTACTCCATTTAGGTTTTTGTCATATTTTGCCATGATTAATGTGTGCATGATATGCCCTGATGCTCTACATATGTTTTGTTAAGGGTTTTGTCATCTTTCTGGAGGTGCAACCCATGTATTTTTGTGATGTGTGTGGTGACTAGCACAAGCTTGCAAAGTGGTGCACTTGTTAATTCTGTTTTCAGGGACTTAGCAGTTCCACTAAGTACTTGATCTGTTTATCTCATGATGCCATATGTTCATGTTGTTTCCTAGTGATCCGTGCCTATTTAGAGGATGATCAGTTAAGATGTTTTGTTAATCTTGTAGTGCTCTATCCATCCATGTCTTTGTTTGCATTTATGGAGCACCCTAGCTTGAGTCAATCGAGCTCTACTTTTGCTACTTTGTGAATCTGGGCAGATTGTCAACTTGTTTGCAATTTTGCTGATGATGTTGTAGTTGATCCGTGCATGCTATGCTTTTGTTCTTGCCATTTCTAGCTTGCATTTTGTGTGTTCTTGATGGGTGTATTCTTAGTTTTTCATGACTTGCTCCGTATTGAGTGCATCGAGCTCGTAAACATGCCTACTTGATATCTGTTTTCAGCATGCTCCAGTTTTCACTAAGTCTGAGAACTGATTATGTTTTTGCCATGTTCACATGCTTGCAATTGTATTTTCTGGTCCTTTTTGGCTCAAGGTCACTAAGGGGCTTTTGTTAAGCTCTTTGAGTATCTCCATGCCATGCTTTACTTTGCCATGTTCAGGTCCTGTAGCATGTAGTTTTGTTTGCTCCGAAGAGTGCTACCTGATCTGAATTTCCAGACAAGTGTTAATTTCACTAAGTTTGAAACCTGTTTGCCATATGCATTTTGCCATGCTTGTTTGAACCTGTTAATGGATGAATTGGCCGTAGCTCAGTGCTAGACTTTTGTTAAGCATCATGAATGCATCCCTGCCATGTATTTTGTTGTCATGTTTGAGTTCTGTAGCATGTTCATCTCGTTGCATTTAGATGGCTACTTGCTGTAAATCGCAGACCGGCGTCATATTTGAATCGCTTGCCATTTCCAAACCGTAACTCCGAATCCGGTGTTCTTTATATCGTTTTCAAGTGATTTCATCTCTTCTTTTCAGTGGAACACTTGGATTTACATGTTGAGGCCAGGTTCTTGCATTTCCTATCATATCTTGCATTTTGCATCCCGCATCGCATCCCGCATAGCATATCATCATTGCATCATATTGTTTGATCCTTGCACGTGGTTGATTGTGTCCTTGTTGCTTGTTTGTCTTGTTTGGGTAGAGCCAGGAGACGATTTCGCTAACGAGGAGCCCGTTGAGTTTGCTTTCGAGGATCCAGTCAACTCTGACAACTTTGCAGGCAAGATGATCATACCCTCGAAATCACTACTATCTTTGCTATGCTAGTTTCCTCGCTCTTTTGCTATGCCATTGCTACGATGCCTACCACTTGCTTTCAAGCCTCCCAAATTGCCATGTCAAACCTCTAACCCACCTTGTCCTAGCAAACCGTTGATTGGCTATGTTACCGCTTTGCTCAGCCCCTCTTATAGCGTTGCTAGTTGCAGGTGAAGATTGGAGGCCGTTCCTTGTCGGAACATTTATTTACTTGTTGGTATATCATTATATTGCCATGTTATCTTAATGCATCTATATACTTGGTAAAGGGTGGAAGGCTCGGCCTCACGCCTAGTGTTTTGTTCCACTCTTGCTGCCCTAGTTTCCGACATATCCGTGTTATGTTCCCGGATTTTGCGTTCCTTACGCGGTTGGGTTATAATGGGAACCCCTTGATAGTTCGCCTTGATTAAAGCTTTTCCAGCAATGCCCAACCTTGGTTTTACCATTTGCCACCTAGCCCCTTTTTCCCCTGGGTTTCCGGAGCCCGAGGGTCATCTTATTTAACCCCCCCCCCCGGGCTAGTGCTCCTCTGTGTGTTGGTCCGAACTGAGCTGCCTGCGGGGCCACCTCGGGGAAACTTGAGGGTTGGTTTTTACTCGTAGCTAGTCTCATCTGAGTGTGCCCTGAGAACGAGATATGTGCAGCTCCTATCGGGATTTGTCGGCACATTCGGGCGGTGTTGCTGGTCTTGTTTTAACCTGTCGAAGTGTCTTGAAGAACCGAGATACCGAGTCTGATCGGAACGTCTTGGGAGGAGGTCTATTCCTTCGTTGACCGTGAGAGCTTGTCATGGGCTAAGTTGGGACTCCCCTGCAGGGATTTGAATTTTCGAAAGCCGTGCCCGCGGTTATGGGCAGATGGGAATTAGTTAATGTCCAGTTGTAGATAACTTGAACCTTAACTTAATTAAAATGAATCAACTGAGTGTGTTACTGTGATGGCCTCTTCTCGGCGGAGTCCGGGAAGTGGACACGGTGTTGGAGCAATGTTTGCGCAAGTTTCTCTCTAGTTTCTCACTCGTGCTTTGCCTCCTCTTCTCGCTCTCTTTTGCGAATAAGTTAGCCATCATACTTGCTAGTCGCTTTCTGCAACTCCACATATTTTACCTTGCCTTACCTATAAGCTTAAATAGTCTTGATCGCGAGGGTGCGTGATTGCTGAGTCCCTGTGGCTCACAGATTACTATTACACCAGATGTAGGGCCTGATGATTCCGCTCCAGGAGACGCGCTCGAGCTCAAGTGGGAGTTCGACGAAGAACCTCAATGTTACTATGTTTCCTTTCCTGATGATCAGTAGTGGTGCCCAGTTGGGGGTGATCGGGACCGTGTCGCATGTTGGGTTATCTTTTATTTTGGCGCCGTAGTCGGGCCATGAGTGTTTGGATGATGTAATGTTATTTATGTACTTGATTGACGTGGCGAGTGTAAGCCAACTATGTTATCTCCCCTTTATTATTCATATTACATGGGATGTTTTGAAGATTGCCTAACTTGCGACATATGCCTTCAATGCGATTATGTCTCTAAGTCGTGCCTCGACACGTGGGAGCTATAGTCGCATCGAGGGTGTTACAAGTTGGTAATCAGAGCCTTCCCCGACCTTAGGAACCCCATTGCTTGATCTTTTTAGCGGCCGAGTTGTGTCTAGAAAAAATGTTTTGAGTCATTTAGGAATTATATATCGGAGAGTTTAGGAATTCTTTTTACTTCCCAGTCTCCTCATCGCTCTGGTAAGGCATCCTGACGTAGAGTTTTGACTCTTCTCTTCTCAAATTTCACTAAAAAAAATTTAGCATCACGCGGGTATCTTGGAATCGTTCCAATGGTTTTATGATGAGAACATTGTCTTGGTGTCTCCTGTCAGGGGTTTAGTGGAAGTGTCCCGGGGAGTTGAGCTCTGAGGTGTTGTCATCATAATTTTATCGTTGCAGTTCTGGAATACCTGAGTTTAGTACGCCGACATCGAAAATCTCTTTTATGTAGTTTGTTGGTGAGATAACCTCGACGCCACTTAGTACTGGGGCGGGAGTTCGGGAGTATCGCCATAACTTGTATAACGGATGCTTTTCGAAGGTTGAGGTAGATGGTTTTCCGAAGGTTTCTTGGTTATGTGTTGAAGGATGGATACAACTGGATGTAGGATTTGCTAGTTTTGGTGAGATATTATGCTTCCCCTGTATCCCCAACACCTAATTGCATAACCGGAAAATTTCGGGAGTTTCATAGGTGGGAATTCAAGTAGCTCTTAGGATATCTTTCCGACGGATATATGATATTAAATTGGGGTTCGACGTCTAGTGGTCCGCCTATTCACGGTCGATTTTACAGTGGTCTCATTGTGTCTTAAAGAGTCCTTGGCTATGCCAACTCGGGGACGCTTCGTATGTCATGTGCACTGCCTTGTACATGATGGTGTTGTACGATCGAGCCCGTGTAGGACCCACCACGAAAACTTCAGATGAAATCTCTATCATTTGTTTGTTCCAGCCTATTCTGCAAGCCAACCTTTTGTTTTTGTTTTGGGTTGTGGTATTCGAGTTGCTTCGAAGTCAAATGTTGATTCCATACCTTTACTAAGCGGTGTTCTCATATTCCTATGTGAATACTAATCCTTCATGATAATTGAGATTGGCATGTCATTTCTTTCCAACCGGCGTGTTTCTCTTCAAGTGGATCTAATCATTTCAACATCCGCAAGATCAAGTATCAGTTCTTCTCAACGCTGTTTGTTTCATCCATCTCCAAGTTGCCTTTGTTTTTTCCCGCCCACCTACCCTTTTTCTTCAAGGAATCCGATGTCTTAATCAAGTATCCTTTTATTCTTGTGAAGTCTCTCCATCCTTTCCTTCAATGTTCTTATCCGGCGATTCTCATGAAGATACTAACGGAGCTTCTAGTTCATCATTCTTCTTTCTTTTATCTTCTCTGGTGGTTTCAAGTCAAGCTTTGTTGATCTTACCCTTTTCCTCATTTCAATACCTTCTCATGCCGGTGCACCTCATATTCATTCACTTCTTGTTATTCATTTGTTCCGGAGTGCTCAAGATATCTCGAAGATTCATGTTACCACTCTGCTTTCGTTCAAACTCTTTTGAGGATGTTATATCATTGAAGTCATTTAATTCAACCGGTGTAATCTCTCCTTCAAATTGTTCTACGGTGTTTCTTTTGAGTGGGCCCTAACCCACAGGCCTTTTCCCAGGATCTTACCTGACTCTTCATATTTTCCGGGAGGTATTCTCAAATTCCTTTCGAAGTTTGACATAAGGATGAATTATCATCAGTCAAATGTATTTCTCCAAGATCTTTCAAATTCTTTTCATCGTTGGCTCAATCTTTCCATTCGTCATTTCGGAGTGTCTAAGTAATTCATGGTGATGTTTTCGTCATCATTCTCAACATTTAAAGACCAAGGAATAATTTTCTCTTCAATCATATCCGTTCTCGTGAAGATTCGTGATTCTAGCTTGTTGCCTTCCTCTCATATTTGCTTTCGATTGTGAGAATTCTTTTCACCCAGCCGGAGTAATTCAGGAGTCTTTCTAGTTTGTTTCTCCGGAGCCCATCATTTTAGAAGATTTATTAACTCTCAGCTTTCAGTTATCATTCTCCAATCCTACCGGTGCATCGTTCAAGTGTTCTCTAATCAGCTCGTCATCTCTTCGTTCTCATATATCTAAATTCCCTCAAGCATCTTCATTCATTTGCTAATTCTTCCCGGTGTTTTCTTTATCTTCTCTTCGTTCATTTTTAAGTCTTACGGTGTTTCATTCAAGATTCCTCTTCTTACGCTATCATACTCCCGTTCTTTCAAATTCTACCGGTGGTTCGTTGAAGACCTACTCAAGATGACGCCATATATATCCTAATCCTTTCTTCGAGAATAAGTAGTATGCAAAATCCATTGTTGGTCATCAATTTAATTGGTGAAGGATACGCATAACATAATTCTTACTCTTGTTTCACACAAGTGATTAATTCCTTATTCCGGAGGCTCATCAAATTCTTGTTTCCATTTGTTCATCTTTCTTTTCCGGAGTGCCAAGTTTTCTCTTTATCTCGTTGCTAAGCTTCATCTAATCATTGCAAGGTTTTAACCTTATTTTTCTCATCTTTCTTTCCGTCCGATCATTCTTTTGTGTACCGGAGTTCTTCATGAAGGTTCTACATGATGGTTCATCTATGATTTAATTCATTCTCGAAGTGTTCATCGAGATTCTTTTCCAAGAAACTCAAGCTTTCTTCATATTGTAATCTAGAGTGCAATTCTTTCTTCTGTATCTTTGGAGGTGGTATTATATCATTCTTAATCCTTCTCTATCTTGTTTTAACCGGAGTGGTTTAAATATACATCTTGCCCTTCAACCTCAAGGTTTTTCGCAATGTTCTTTGTCCCTCTTTTCTAACGGAGTGTTTTCAAATTTGTCATCTCCGTTATTCTTTTTCTCGAAATGGCTTAACCTTTTCAAGGTTCTGTGGTCTCACGTGTTTGTCAAAGAAGCAACTTAGTTTTACCTCTTCTCTTTCTCTTCTGTTTTTCCCTCCGGTGCCATTCTAGATCTCGGGACGAGATCCTTTCGTAGTGGTGGAGTGTTGTAACACCCCGGATGTAACTTTCCCAATTTGTACTCCAACTCTTGCCGTTTCCGGCGTTAAGTTAATTTATTTCCTCGGGTTCGGGTCCTTGTCTCCGTGTTTCGTTATTGTTGTCATGCATCTCATATCATGTCATCATGTGCATTGCATTTGCATACGTGTTCGTCTCATGCATCCGAGCCTTTTCCCCGTTGTCCGTTTTGCATTCCGGCGATTCGTTCTCCTCCAGTGGCCATTTCTACCTTTCTTTCGTGTGTGGGGATTAAACATTCCCGGATTGGACCGAGACTTGCCAAGCGGCCTTGGTTTACTACCGGTAGACCGCCTGTCAAGTTTCGTATCATTTGGACTTCGTTTGATACTCCAACGGTTAACCGAGGGACCGAAAAGGCCTCGTGTGTGTTGCAGACCAACACCCTTCCAATTTGGCCCAAAACCCACCTAAGCCTTCTCCATCTTCTAGATCGTTCGATCACGATCGCGTGGCCGAAAACCGCACCTCATTTGGACTCTCCTAGCTCCCTCTATGCCTATTTAAAGACCCCTCCGAATCCGGATCTTCTTCTCCCCCCGAAAACCCTAAAAAACCCACCTCGCGCGCACCGGACATGTCCGCCGTGCCGGACATTCCGTCCGCCGCCGCCCGCGGCCTCTAGCTGCCTGCCACGTGGCAAGCCGCCACCGCCCGAGGCCCGCGCGGCCCAGCAGGGCCCCCGCGGCCCGCAAACGCCGCGCCGCCCGCGCCCTTCTCCTCCCCGACGCCGCTCACCC
>NC_057797.1:277971061-277975552 GCF_018294505.1 Triticum aestivum | reverse complement strand
CGCCGGCCGCCGCCACCGGAACCTCGCCGCCGCCGCGGGAGCCTCGCCCAGCCGCCTCCCCGCGCTGCCTCGCCTCCCCGCCGCCGGATCCGGCCGGGAGAGGCCGTGGCGACCTCCCACTCGCCTCCCCGCCCCTCCGTCAAGCTCGCCAGAGCTGAGGGAGCTCGCCGGACTTGCCTTGGGCCGCGTGCCCGCCGAAACCCTAGATCTGTCCCGGAGAGGTTTTTTTTCTTCTAAGTCCCAAAAATTCCAGATCCAAGTGCTCATGTTCATAGCCTCGTAACTTTGCATCCGTAGCTCCGATTCATGCATATAGCATATCAAAATGTTCATCTCAGAGAGTACATCATTCCATTACATTGCATCATTTTCATTTGAGTTCATCTTGATGCCCTAAATGCTGTTAGAAGAGGGCTACTTGAGATAATTGTCAGATCTGCTACTCCATTTAGGTTTTTGTCATTTTTGGCCATGATTAATGTGTGCATGATATGCCCTGATGCTCTACATATGTTTTGTTAAGGGTTTTGTCATCTTTCCAGAGGTGCAACCCATGTATTTTTGTGACGTGTGTGGTGACTAGCACAAGCTTGCAAAGTGGTGCACTTGTTAATTCTGTTTTCAGGGACTTAGCAGTTCCACTAAGTCCTTGATCTATTTATCTCATGATGCCATATGTTCATGTTGTTTCCTAGTGATCCGTGCCTATTTTGAGGATGATCAGTAAGGATGTTTTGTTAATATTGTAGTGCTCTATCCATCCATGTCTTTGTTTGCATTTATGGAGCACCCTAGCTTGAGTCAATCGAGCTCTACTTTTGCTACTTTGTGAATCTGGGCAGATTGTCAACTTGTTTGCAATTTTGCCGATGATGTTGTAGTTGATCCGTGCATGCTATGCTTTTGTTCTTGCCATTTCTAGCTTGCATTTTGTGTGTTCTTGATGGGTGTATTCTTAGTTTTTCATGACTTGCTTCGTATTGAGTGCATCGAGCTCGTAAACATGCCTACTTGATATTTGTTTTCAGCATGCTCCAGTTTTCACTAAGTCTGAGAACTGATTATGTTTTTGCCATGTTCACATGCTTGCAATTGTATTTTCTGGTCCTTTTTGGCTCAAGGTCACTAAGGGGCTTTTATTAAGCTCTTTGAGTATCTCCATGCCATGCTTTACTTTGCCATGTTCAGGTCCTGTAGCATGTAGTTTTGTTTGCTCCGAAGAGTGCTACCTGATCTGAATTTCCAGACAAGTGTTAATTTCACTAAGTCTGAAACCTGTTTGCCATATGCATTTTGCCATGCTTGTTTGAACCTGTTAATGGATGAATTGGCCGTAGCTCAGTGCTAGACTTTTGTTAAGAATCATGAATGCATCCCTGCCATGTATTTTGTTGTCATATTTCAGTGCTGTAGCATGTTCATCTCATTGCATTTAGATGGCTACTTGCTGTAAATCGCAGACCGGTGTAATATTTGAATCGCTTGCCATTTCCAAACCGTAACTCCGAATCCGGTGTTCTTTATATCGTTTTCAAGCGATTTCATCTCTTCTTTCCAGTGGCACACTTGGATTTCAAAGTTGAGGCTAGGTTCTTGCATTTCCTGTCATATCTTGCATTTTGCATCCCGCATCGCATCCCGCATAGCATATCATCATTGCATCATATTGTTTGATCCTTGCACGTGGTTGATTGTGTCCTTGTTGCTTGTTTGTCTTGTTTGGGTAGAGCCGGGAGACGAGTTCGCTAACGAGGAGCCTGTTGAGTTTGCTTTCGAGGATCCAGTCAACTCTGACAACTTTGCAGGCAAGATGATCATACCCTCGAAATCACTACTATCTTTGCTATGCTAGTTTGCTCGCTCTTTTGCTATGCCATTGCTACGATGCCTACCACTTGCTTTCAAGCCTCCCAAATTGCCATGTCAAACCTCTAACCCACCTTGTCCTAGCAAACCGTTGATTGGCTATGTTACCGCTTTGCTCAGCCCCTCTTATAGCGTTGCTAGTTGCAGGTGAAGATTGGAGGCCGTTCCTTGTTGGAACATTTATTTACTTGTTGGGATATCATTATATTGCCATGTTATCTTAATGCATCTATATACTTGGTAAAGGGTGGAAGGCTCGGCCTCTCGCCTAGTGTTTTGTTCCACTCTTGCCGCCCTAGTTTCCGTCATATCGGTGTCATGTTCCCGGATTTTGTGTTCCTTACGCGGTTGGCTTATAATGGGAACCCCTTGATAGTTCGCCTTGATTAAAGCTTTTCCAGCAATGCCCAACCTTGGTTGTACCATTTGCCACATAGCCTCTTTTTCCCCTGGGTTTCCGGAGCCCGAGGGTCATCTTGTTTAACCCCCCCCCCCGGGCCAGTGCTCCTCTGAGTGTTGGTCCGAACTGAGCTGCCTGCGGGGCCACCTTGGGGAAACTTGAGGGTTGGTTTTTACTCGTAGCTAGTCTCATCTGAGTGTGCCCTGAGAACGAGATATGTGCAGCTCCTATCGGGATTTGTCGGCACATTCGGGCGGTGTTGCTGGTCTTGTTTTAACCTGTCGAAGTGTCTTGAAGAACCGAGATACCGAGTCTGATCGGAATTTCTTGGGAGGAGGTCTATTCCTTCGTTGACCGTGAGAGCTTGTCATGGGCTAAGTTGGGAATCCCCTGCAGGGATTTGAACATTCGAAAGCCATGCCCGCGGTTATGGGCAGATGGGAATTTGTTAATGTCCGCTTGTAGATAACTTGAACCTTAACTTAATTAAAATGAATCAACTAAGTGTGTTACCGTGATGGCCTCTTCTCGGCGGAGTCCGGGAAGTGGACACGGTGTTGGAGTAATGTTTGCGCAGGTTGCTCTCTAGTTTCTCGCCCGTGCTTTGCCTCCTCTTCTCGCTCTCTCTTGCGAATAATTTAGCCACCATACTTGCTAGTCACTTGCTGCAGCTCCACATATTTTACCTTGCCTTACCTATAAGCTTAAATAGTCTTGATCCCGAGGGTGCGAGATTGCTGAGTCCCTGTGGCTCACAGATTACTATTACACCAGATGCAGGGCCTGATGATTCCGCTCCAGGAGACGCGCTCGAGCTCAAGTGGGAGTTCGACGAAGACCCTCAATGTTACTATGTTTCATTTCCTGATGATCAGTAGTGGTGCCCAGTTGGGGGTGATCGGGACCGTGTCGCATGTTGGGTTATCTTTTATTTTGGCGCCGTAGTCGGGCCATGAGTGTTTGGATGATGTAATGTTATTTATGTACTTGATTGACGTGGCGAGTGTAAGCCAACTATGTTATCTCCCCTTTATTATTCATATTACATGGGATGTTGTGAAGATTGCGTAACTTGCGACATATGCCTTCAATGCGATTATGTCTCTAAGTCGTGCCTCGACATGTGGGAGCTATAGTCGCATCGAGGGTGTTACAAGTCAGTACTCCCACCGCCACTTCCAGGAATCAGGAGGCGCCAGATACATCGATGGACGTGTTGCGACATGCGTCCATTTCAGAGGAACATCGTACCTTAATGGGTACGGTAGTTGAGAGGATTTTGTCCGCGAGAAGTGGATTGAATGAAGCCTTCACGGGCCTGCTAAGAAGCTTCGAGGTATGCAATGTAATATCTTCAATTGCACTCTTCATGCAAAAATGAACATGTGTATAGATAGTAGACCTTGAGATACTGGTTGGCGTCCAAAAGGAGGCGATCAAAGGATCAAAAAGATATGCCTAGGAAATAATCTAACTAATTGGAACACCGGCTGTTTCATCCATGGCGACTGCCCGTGCTATAGAGGTTGCAGATCTGAAGCAGCAACTTAATGTAGTGGATGACGACATCACCCTTATTAACAGGCGGCTCGACGAGGCGCAAGGTATGTTTTCAGGCAGTCAGTATATGTATGTATAAGAATATGAGCATAAAGCTGAGAATAATATACTGAGATATGCATTACTCACTACTGGAATCAACTTCTTTGCCGTCCGCCATGTCTTTGTCGTCCGCCAGCTAACGGCAAAGAGCCTCTTTGCTGTCCCCTTCCACAAACCGGATGGCAAAGAAAGGGCATATGGCAAAAATGCTATTTGCCATCAGCTACTTCTTTGCCGTTGGCCAGCTGACGGCAAAGAGCTATAAGGAAGACGACAAAGAGCCAGGTGGGCCCCATAGGGCACGGCGTGGCTAGGTCAGATTCTTTGACGTCCGCTAGCGGACGTCAAAAGAGGTGATTACTTTGCCATCTGCTGGCGGACAACAATGTTAGTCCTTTGTCGTCTGCTTGCGGACTGCAAAGAGGAGACGTGGGGCAGCCCTAACGGTGGCCCTCATTGCCGTCTGCTAACGGATGGCAAAGAAGGCCCACTTAACGGGCCGAGCCGTCTCCCCCCCTCTCTCTCTCTCTTTCTCTCTCTCCCTCCCTCCCGCGCGCCCGCCTCTCTCCTCTGTCGCCGCCACCGGCCATCCCCGCCCCGTCGCCCCGTCGCGCCCCGCCGCC
>NC_057797.1:277966698-277970791 GCF_018294505.1 Triticum aestivum | reverse complement strand
CTCCCCGCGGCCACTGCGCCACCCCGCCCAACCGGCCGACCTCGCCAGAGCAAGAGGTAACTTTTTTCTGTTTTTTTCCTGTTTTTTGTTCTCTACTTTCTTGATTTGTTTTAGGTTAGTTCTAGGTTTAATTAGGTGTAGTTTTGAGTTTTTAGGTTTAGGTTAGTGCTAGGTTTAGGTGTAGTTTTGAGTTTTTAGGTTTAGGTTAGTGCTAGGTTTAAGAAGAGGAAAAAGGAGAAGGAGAAGAAGGAGAAAAAGAAGAAGAAGAAGAAGAAGAAGAAGAAGAAGAAGAAGAAGAAGAAGAAGAAGAAGAAGAAGAAGAAGAAGAAGAAGAAGAAGAAGAAGAAGAAGAAGAAGAAGAAGAAGAAGAAGAAAAGGAAAAAAGAGAAAGAAGAAAAAGAAGAAGAAGAAGAAGAAGAAGAAGAAGAAAAAAGAGGGTTCATCGGTGTCGATGGTACCCTAAATAGCAAGTATCGTCAGTGCGAGGTACATGTGGCCGTCGGTGTCGAATACTACATCCACGTCCCACAAGTGACACAGGAGTCCTGCGTGCAGCAGCAACAGTTCTCGGCGTTGATGGCGGTCGAACACCATTGCAAATTTGTCTGGCAGCCTCAGAGATGACAATTGAAAGCTAAGTGTTGAAACTTGAAACACCCAAACTAACTCAAGTTGGTTTGGTTGTTTGAAATTTCAAAACTTGGCTTTAATCCTCATCGTAGAGGCTGCTAGACAAATTAGCCAAGGTGTTTGACCGTCATCGGCCACCAGAACTATTGTTGCGGGAAGCCGGGCGCCAGCTTCACTTGTGGGATGTGGATCTAGTGTTCAACGCCGACCATCTCATGTACCTTGCATAGATGGTAGTTGCTATTGAGTTTACCCCGGGACGAGCGGGTTAGAGGGTTCCTCAGTGTCGATGGTACCTTAAATAGCAAGTATCATCAGTGCGAGGTACATGTGGCCGTCGGTGTCGAATACTTACTATGTTACTCATCTTTCGATTTAAATATGCAGGTATTTTGTCGCTGCGAGGGTCTAGTGTTTGACAAGCTCCGCCCCTGCGTTCGTTGGTGAGCACAAATGACATCTCCTCCCCCCCCCCTCAATCATCAGTATGCGTAACCACTATGTGTCTTCAATTCGAAAGGGTTACATCTATAAATATGCATGCATTTGCATATTTATAATTGTGATTCTTTCGAATTGTCCAACGCTATCCATGGACAGCCCGAGTATGTGTAGATTGGGTTCATTTTCCCATATGCTTAGCTCCGGATCCGATGCAGAATTTCGTCAGTGCCTCCCTGTTGTTCTCCGGGTACACATTCTCTCAGCTTATTGCCGAGACGTGTATCAGGAGAACAGCGGGGAGGTGCTGCCAAAATTTTGCGTCGGATCTGGAGCAGAGCATGGGAAAACGAACCCAATCTACACATAATCGGGTGGGATTAGGACCTATCTTTACCTATTAGCGTGTAGGTTGCATAGACGTAATAAAACTAACAAACTCCATTAACTGATGGATATGGTTTGCTTAATTATGTATATATTTCTTGTGTGTCCAGTAGGAAGTCAATATGAGTGACCGTGCATGGATGTACACCAATTACACTAGTCAGAAAGTTTGGACCGAGGAATGGTTAACAAAAACCAAGGGGTTTGTTAGAGCCACATTTGCAAATGGCCAGGAATTTAGCTGGTGCCCATGTGCCCGTTGCGATAACTATAAAAACAGGGACGAGCTTGAAATGAGTAAAGACCGGCAGAAGTTTGGTTTTAGGCCTGGTTACACGGTCTGGACATTACATGGTGATTCTGCCCAATGTGCCAGAGCCGAGGTTCGTCGTTGCACTGACGAGCATGGTACCGGGACCGCAGACATGGTGCAAGACTTTGACGATGCTCGGGACTCGGACGAGGAGATGGAGGAATCTGCAAAGGCCTTCACTGAAATGTTGGAGTCCTCAAAATGTCCTCTCCACGAGCACACTGAGCTTTGTCAGCTGGATGCCATCTCACAAAAAATGGCTTTGAAGGCTCAATTCAACTTGGGCAGAGAATGCTACGATGCGATGATGACAGTATTCGGCCGATTTCTACCCAAAGGCCATGTGCTACCTCCAAACCTGTACCAGTAAGACAAAATCCTCCGTGCTCTTAAGATACCCTATGAGAAGATACATGCCTATGAGAAAGGATGTGTCTTATTTAGGCTTCAGTATGAGGACTTGAACTATTGTCCCATTTGCAATTCTTTCAGGTATGTTGTGGTAGACAACGGTATGGGTGAGAAGACGCAGACCATAATACCCGTTAATGTTCTTCGATATATGCCAATCGTACCAAAGAGGACACGTGGCAGTCACCTGTGCAATCTGGGAACACTGGCTTCCTATTTGGTCATTTTGCCGTCTGCTGGCGGACAGCAAAGTGACCAGCTATGCCGTCCGCCAGCAGACGACAATGATTCAAACCTCTTTGCTGTCTACTGGCGGACGACATATCTGGACACGTGGTAGCTTCCTAGTGATGCCTAGCTGGGCTCTTTGCCGTCTGCCAGTGACGGCAAAGATCTTTGACACTTTGCCGTCCGCTGGCAGATGGCAAAGAGCTCCGTTAACCCCCTAACGGCTCTCACGCCACCGCACTGTCGTCAGCTGTCTTTGCCATCTGTTAGCCTCGGATGGCGGACGGCGTAATCCTTTGCCATACGTGTCTAAGAAGCGGACGAAAAAGAAGGCCTTTGCTGGCAGGCGTTCATCCGGACAGTTTGCCGTCCGCTAGCAGACGGCAAAGAAGTTTGCCGTCCGTGATCTATGCCTTTGTCGTCCGCCATGGCGGACGGCAAAGAAGCTGATTCTAGTAGTGACTGCAGATGGTGCTGCCGCGGTTGAGACCCTGTGGGCTAAGCTCGTCCAGGCCAAGGAGCAAGCCAGGATGAGTAATGCGGTTGCCAAGAAGGCAGCTGCTGAGTTAAAAGCCGAACAGGCTGCTCGGCGCTAGTGCAAGGAGAGAATATTTACCATGGCGCGCGATCTACAGGATGCTACTGTCCGATGTGAATTTGTCAAAAAGGATAACAAAGTCAAAACGACCAATCTCGAAAAGGCCTTGCAAGAGGCGAGAGAAGCACGGACCGAGTCTAGAGCGGCTCGGGAGGAGATCCGGCAAGCTGGGGAGGTAGTGGCCGGTAAGCCCTTCTCTTTACAGACTAGATTCAGTGATCCGAAGTATGCCCCGCTTAATCAAATGTGGAGTTCTCCAGACGCATTCTTGGACTTGCCGAAGAGTGTCTCCGATGCGACGCAGTTTTACCCAGCGCGAGAAGGACATGCGACGGAGAAGCTTTTCTGGTCGCAATTCGGCATGCCAAAGCGTTCGCTGTTGCTGAACAAACAGATGGCCCAGTGGGCTGAGCTCCACAAAATATCTGGATCTGCCATGAAGGACGTCGTGGTCTGGCTGTGGCCGACTGAGCCTGTTCCGAATAGTTATTTCGGTTTGGTATAGTGACTTGTTGATGCGGTGACGTGTATCGACCCCGTTAAGCGGCCAACGTGCATTGAAGGTGCATGGATGGCCCTTGCCCATATCGAGACGTACTAGGCGAAGATGAAGGCCACCGATATTGCAGCAAAGAGTCACTACAAAAAAAGACACATCCGTGACATTTTGGGCCGAACGGAAATTTTTTCTGTCGACATTTCTATGACAAAAAATCATGACAGAAAATGGGCATTTTGTCCTAGGCGGGCCGGAGACGCAGCTGCATGACATTCTTTGGGCCGTCCATGACGGAAAAAACCATGGTAGAAGCGAGGGCGAGGAAAATTTTGGGGAGTTCCCGGTTACGGTGGGAGGTCGGGAGCCGAGCGATGTGTGTTTCTCTCATACACGTACGCGCGTGTGTGCGAGGCGTTGGCTCTAACTGAACCCGAGCGAGGCGTTGGGCTCTAACTGAACACGAGCGATTACACTGCAGGCTACGCGTTACTGAACCCGAGCGATCGATCGATGGCTGTTAACTGAACCCGATCGAGCGATTCCTACGCTACTGCTGCTAACTGGAGCCGATCGATTGGATGAACAG
>NC_057797.1:277948037-277966429 GCF_018294505.1 Triticum aestivum | reverse complement strand
CTCTGGTGTGGTGGACGGCTGGATGAACAGTAGATGGTGAAGGGGTGCCCGTGGAGGGGTGGTTGAACAGGACCCCGTCGTGTGGAGGGCTGGATGAACAATAGACGGTGGAGGGATGGTTGAACAGTAGCCGGTGGAGTAGCGTGCGGTGGAGGCTGTATGAACAGCAGCCCGTGGAGGCTGGAGGAGGTCGACGGTATCCCGTGCAGGCTGGAGGAGGTCGACGGTGGAGATGAACAGCATCCCGTGGAGTCCTGTTTTGTGGTACGCCACACCCCTCCTGATGAATAGGACCCCCGTTTCGACCGTAGGAGGTCCGTTTCGTCCGTTTTGCGGTACGCCACACCCCTCCCGATCAGCAGGACCCCTGTTTCGACCGTAGGAGGTCCGTTTCGTCCGTTTTGCGGTACGCCACACCCCTTCCGAACAACAGGACCCCCGTTTCGACCGTAGGAGGTCTGTTTTGTCATTTTGCGGTACGCCAGACCCCTCGCGATGAATAGGATCCCATTTCGAACGTGGCCGGTCGAACACAAGGCCAATTCCTCCGTTCTGCGGTACGCTAGGCCTCGTTTCCATCGCCTGTTCCGTCCAAGCCCTCCCGATGAACATGACCACGCATTCCGTTCCGACCCAGTCGGTTGGCCCCCACGTGTTCCGTTGCCTCCCGATGAACACGACGCATTCCGTTGCCTCCCCATGAACACGATGCATTCTGTTGCCTCGCCATGAACACGACGACAACGATGTTTCTCCGTTCCGACCCAGCCATGTCAACGAGCCCTCGCCATACGTATGTGCGAGTAAGCGTTCGAGAACCCGCCCGTATGTACACAAACGTGGCCGTATTTTCTTTCTTGCACCCTGGTCGTTGTACGTACGTGTACATGCTATGTGCGCGCCTCTACTACGACACGTGCGCGCCTCTACATCCACCAGTATATATGTACGTACACATTCACGACCAGAATGACAATGCTACGTACGCTTTGACCAGGTGGGTCCCGACTGTCAGGCACTTCCTTGCGTGCGAAGATGTAGCTGGTGGGCCCCAGCAGTTAGGGGGCGAATCGTTTTTTTTTTCGGACGCACTTCCTAGCATGCGAAGGTGTAGCTGGTGGGTCCCAGCAGTTAGGGGGGAAACGTTTTTTTTTGCAAAATATGGTGGCCCGTCCGGTGGGTCCCCACTGTCATGTGGAGGAATAATTATTTTGCGCATAATAAGGAGGCACTTCCTTGCTGCGGCCGTGGACCCAACTGTCAGCGTCTCCACGCACAGTACTCTTCAATGTAAGTCGGTCATTGACCACATTGACCATGCTGCACGGAGAGCACCATGGCGGTGGAAGACGACGAGGCCTAGGAAGGGGATGACACGGAGGCAGGGAAGACTCGGTAGTTGTTTCCCACGCGGAGGGGAGTATGACTCTACGAGGGTTTACTGGTTCGTCTGCCGTCGCCGGAGAATAACAGCAGGTGTGGGTGAGTAGAGAGATGGCTAGGCTGGCGATGGGAGTACGGTGGGGCGGTGAGGCCTACGCGGCAGCATAGCCGGCCTCGGGGAGGAGGGAGCAGGCAGTCCCGCCGACGCTTGTTTGAGCGGCTGGAGCAGGAAGAGCAGAGATTGAAGAAGCGCGACGACCGTTGGATGGACATCCAATAGTCAGTGCTTGTGCGTCAACCTTTTTTAGGAAAGCCTCAAATATGTGGAAAACAGAATACATCCCATCTGCCATTATTTCTAATAATTTACAGCCCATTTGCAAATTCTTAAGGTTTTTTTGGAGCCCATATTCTTTTTGTTAGCATTACAACCCATATTGTGGCCACGGTTAAAAAATTATACAAAATTTTGCATATTTCGGTGCGGTCCGAATTGTTTTAATCCTGAAATTTCGAATCACATTCAAACTGATTTTAAAAATAAATGTATATCAATATAAAATCCAACAAATTCTCCATGCATAAAAATTAATGTAATTTAAATTCTTGAAATGAAAAAAAATTTGAAACTAATTGCCGGTTTGATGTGTTTTAAAAATGTACAACCCATTTCTCATTACTGATGGGCCATTTTCTCGGCCAGCCGAATGAAAGCTCTCCTCGTCTTGAAAGATTTGCAGCCCAACAGGCCCGACAAAGCGACTTACTTGGCAAATCACAAAAAAACTGGGCTGTGGCCATGGACCTAGCTGTCAGCCTCTCCATGTACAGTACTCTTCCGATGGAAGTCGATCCTTGACCATGTTGACCACGCCGCGCGGAGAGCACCACGGCGGAGGACGACAGCGAGGCCTGGAAGGGGACGACGCAGAGCCGGGGAAGACGCGACAGTGGAAGCCCGCGCGGAGAGGAGTACGAGGGTTCACTGGTTCGGCTGCGGTGTGAGGTTGCTGTCACCGCAGGGCCTGACCAGCGGTGGGAATAGTAGGGGCGGTGAGGCCTCTGCGTCAGCACAGCCGTCCATGGGAGGCAGGAGCATGCGGCACGACCAGCGCTGCTTTGGGCGGCTGGAGGAAGAAGACCAGAGGTTGAAGAAGCACTACGGCCGTTGGATGGACATCGTACGGTCACTGGAGCTAGAATCGTTCATATTGACTAAGTTGACAAAGCCCTTCGTCCCCGTCAACTTAGTAGGCCCATAAGTCAGCCTCCAACCAAGGTGGGTCCCAGCTAGCCGGGGGAGTATTCATTTTTTGTGAGTAATAAGGAGGCACTTCTGGTGGGTCCGAGCTGATAGCGGGGGGAATGTTTTTTTCGCAAAATACGGTGGCCCGTCCGGTGGGTCCTAGGAGTCAGGGGGAAACAATTTTTTGGCAAAATACTGGTGGCCCATCCGGTGTGTCCCCGCTGTCGGGTGGAGGAATAATTATTTTCCACGTAATAAGGAGGCACTTCCTTGCGGCTGCCGTGGACCCACCTGTCAGCCTCTCCACGTATAGTACTCTTCTGATGGAAGTCGGTCGTTGACCACATTGACCACGCCGCATCAAGAGCACCACGGCGATGGACGACGGCGAGGCCTAGGAAGGGGACGACGCGGAGCCGGGCAAGACACGGCAGTGGATGCCCACACGGAGAGGACTACAAGCATTCACTAGTTCGGCTGCGGTGTGAGGCTGCCATCGCCGCAGAATAACAGGGGATGTGGGTGAGTGGAGGGATGGCCTGGCCAGTGTTGGGAGTAGTATGGGGGCGGTGAGGCCTGCGCGGTAGCACAGTCGGCCACAGGAGGCAGGAACAGGCGGTACGACCGGCGCTGCTTTGGGCGGCTGGAGCAAGAGGACCAGAGGTTGAAGAAGCACTATGGCCGTTGGATGGACATCATACGATCACTGGAGTATTGACTAAGTTGACAAAGCCCTCCGTCCCTGTCAACTTAGTAGGCCCACAAGTCAGCCCAACAATATGGTGGGTCCCAGGTAGCAGGGGGGTATTCATTTTTTTGGGCGTAATAAGGAGGCACTTCCTTGCGTGCGAAGATATAGCTGGTGAGTCCGACCTGTTAGCGGGGGGAACGTTTTTTCGCGAAATACAGAGGCCCTTCCTGTGGGTCCTAGCTGTCAGGTGGAGGATCATTATTTTGCGCGTAATAAGGAGGCATTTCCTTGCGTGCGGCCGTGGACCCAGCTGTCAGCCTCTCCACGTACAGTCCACTTCCGATGGATGACGTTCATTGACCATGTTGACCAAGCCGTGCCGAGAGCACCAGGGCGGTGGACGACGTCTAGGCCTAGGAAGGGAACGACATGGAGCCAGGGAATACTCGGCAGTTGTTTCCAACGCAGAGGAGTACGAGGGTTTACTGGTTCGTCTGCCGTCGCCGGAGAATAACAGCATGTGTGGGTGAGTAGAGGGATGGCTAGGCCAGCGATGGGAGTACGATGGGGCCGTGAGGCCTGCACGGCAGCGTCGCCGGCCATGGGAGGAGGGAGCAGGCAGTCCCGCCGGCGCTTGTTTGAGCAGCTGGAGCATGAAGAGCAGAGATTGAAGAAGCACAACAGCCGTTGGATGGACATCCAACAGTCACTGCTCTCGTGTGTTGACTAAGTTGACAGGGCATTGCATGTGCGTCAACCTTTTTTATGAAAGCATACGCGTCAACCTGTAGTAGGCGCACAAGTCAGCCTCAAATCTGTGGAAAACAGCATACATCCCATCTGCCATTATTTCTAATACTGTACAACCCATTTGCTAATTCTTAAGAATTTTTTTGGAGCCCATCTTCTTTTTGTTAGCATTACACCCCATATTGTGGCCAAGGTTAAAAAGTATACGAAATTTTGCATATTTCGGTGCGGTCAACTATTTTTAATCCAGAAATATCGATTCACATTCAAACTATTTTGAAAAATAATTTACATAAATATAAAATCCAAATAATTGTCCACGCATAAAAATCAATGGAATTTAAGATCTTGTAATGAAAAAAAAATGAAACTAATTCCCGGTTTGATGTGTTTTAAAAATGTACAGCCCATTTCTGGGCAAACCGAATGAAAGTCTCCTCGTCTTGAAAGATTTGTAGCCCAGCATGGCCGATAAAGCAAGTAGGCCTTGTTTGGGTATTTCTTTTAAAAAATAGAACTTGGCTAGCCATTTTCAGCAAGAAAAAAACACAACTGGGCTCATGATGTGGTAAACATAAATAAAACCCTGGCTAGATGGGCCACAGCACCCGCACAACCCCGTTGTTACCCTGATCTGTCGCTAAAACTAGTATAAATAACAACTGCTTGTTCCTAAAAAAAACTACGCGACTTGCTGGGTCCCTGGTGTCAGCCGCTCGTAGTGTAATTCTCTCGTTTATTGAGTACGTTCACAATGGCGTGAGCCCCAGATGTCCAACTATTAGGAGGAACCATATTTTTGGGCTTGTACTATAGAGGCACTTGCTTGCGTACTACCATAACGCTGGTGGGTCCCTACTGTCATCCTCTCCACGTACAGTCATCTCCTTGTTCCTCGGTTGTTAACGACGTTGATAACGCAAGAGGGCGGCGCACCGCGCACGGCGAGCGAACCAAGGCCGCAAGGCGGAGGACGACGGCGAGGCCTTGGACGGAACAAACAGGAGCCGTTGAAGATGCACCGGTCCAGACGCAAGCTGAGGGGAGTATGAGGGTTGACTGGTTCGGGCGCGGGTGCGTGTTGGGGCTGACGTCGCCGAAGAATAACAGGACGTGTGGGGGAATAGAGGGAGGGACTGGGCAACGTTGGAGGGTACGTACGGTAGGGCGGCGGAGGCGCAGCCAGCCATGGGAGGCGGGAGCAGGCGGAGCCGACGGGGTGGTTTAGTTTGGGCGGCTGGAGGAAGAAGACAAGAGATAGAAGATACACGACAGATGTTGGATGTCAATCCAACGGCTGGTAGGCAGAATTGTTCGTTCACTGGCTAGTAAGTCGACACCACCTTGGATAGGCTATTTCCTCATGGGTCCCAAATGTCAGAATCCAAATCTGTCACGGTCATGCAACCTTTCCTATGAAAATTTACAACCCATTTGATGTGCTAGTTCGAAATAAGTTTGTGGGTGCTAGTGGGGGCTAATCACTTGGCTTCTGTAATGCACAGTGAGCTCAAGCAGCCGGCGAGAGTGATGTTATTTCCCTTGGTTGGGATTTGTTACAATATTTCACTCTAAATTAGACGAATGGCAAGCCATTTGCCTTGTTTCAAAGAAAATATGACAGTCACAGCCGAGTTGAAAAGGGCAGGAACATCTAACTCCAGCTTACAAACTGTACAAAAGCACGAGGGTTAATTGTTCATCAGGTTTACAAAAAACCCAGGTTGAAAAGGGCAACAACATCTAACTCCAACACTATTTTCGGCAGTCACAGTCAAATGGATCGGTCAGGTCCATAGAATGAACATCCTGGGTCGTAAAATTTACTGGATTAGGACCACAATATGTTGTGAATAGAAGCTCGGCACGTTCAGAAGCTCTTTTGCCCACCTGAAACTCCTTTTTTTGCTCTTCGACATACCCATCCGTCAATTCAGTAAATATATGGGCTTTTGAATTGATTTTACTATTTACCAGTGTGGATGGGCTGTTTTGTCTTGGGCCCAGAGAAAAAATTACTACTAATACAGTGGAGACACTCTACAGCTACCCATAAAAACAATTACTACTAGTACAGTGGAGACACTCTACAGCTACCTAGAAAAACAATTACTACTAGTACAGTGGAGACACTCTACCGCTTCTGGATCCTCCTAGGTCACTGAAACGTCTCCCTCTACTGAATGTCGTTATACTTTTGTTAACCGACATGCGGGACATGCAGCACGCGGGCCCAAATGCCATCCACCAAATTAGAAGGCAGTATGCAGGCGGAGAGTCACCCTGGTCGTAGCGCAATAGTAACGAGCCGTCATATCACAAAACCCCACCTCCCCGCAGTCTAAGTTTGATGGACGAAGCAACCATCATTTCACTCTTCGCTGAATCCCCTTCTCCCTCACCGTCTTCAAGAAAGGCAACACTCGCATCTGCTACTGTTCTTCTCTCCGAACGAAGGGAAGGTAAGCGGATCCGTGATGTTGGTATATTTTCGTTCAGAGAAAAAAACGAACTTTTGCAAAGCAGTAACCGATCCTCACTCTCTTTTTGTTTCATTGTCATTGTGATTGTGTTTTCCTTTCAGTGGTCTCCTAGTATTCGTCAGTTTCATGATGGACCAAGGAGAACCAGGCAAAGATCTGCCGATATTGGAGCAGGCGTGGGAGGCTGATCCCCATGAGCCAGAGAGCTCCAAGAAGATAGAAGCAACCACCGAGCCGACCCTAGATACGCTCACGGCCACTACTGAGATGGTCAATGCCCCGTTTGAGGTTACAGCCCCCGTGGCACTATAGGAGTAGTTTTCCCCCTTCGAGGATGTGTCCCCCCCCCCCGCTAAGCTACCCAAGGTGATTTCCTTCTTTGCCGATCTCGATTGTGGTTTTTCATCTAAGTATGTGGTGATTTTTTTAGAAAAGTAAGTATGTGGTGATTAATAATGCAAAATTTTATTAGCTTTGATGCCATGCTATACATAGTGGTTTAAATAACTTGTGTTTCTTATACTGAAAAGTAATTCAGAATTTGTTTCTGTTTCAATTAGAGCCCTGATGCAGACAAGGATTTTGTGGTTGTGCATGTCACTCGCTATGAGGCAGACGACCTGAATATACGCACTGGGAAAACAGAGTTCTTAGGCTATTGGATGCTGGAAGCCATTTGCGGTTATACCAATGAAGAGTTGTATTCCAGCCTCACTGTTGTCAGACGTATTGTCCAAGGTGTACTGAAGCACAAGAAGTTCAAAGCTACTCCTTCATTTGTGAGGAATACTTTTCTTGTCAGGCTTACGGAGGAAGATGACGTGTCATGCCTCCACAAACAAGTTTATCAGTGGCAAGGCCACAAGGTTGTCTTCATGAAGGTTCAGAGGATTGAGCTACTGCGGGACGTCCTCGATGATGTTCATGGCAAGGTCGGTCTTGTGTCCAGCCCAAATTTGATCGAGGCATGAAATAGTTGCCCTAGCTAGTGTTTAATAGTAGTTTGGATTGTGTCTAATTATCCGAACCTTGCCTGTTATCGACCCCTCTAGGGCCAGTACTCTGTTTGAATCCGTCTATGGGAACTGCTGCTACTTTTGTGTGCCCGTGAATCATGTGAGAATCATCATAATTGTTGCCGAAATAGATGCATCCTCACTAGTTTTTTCATGAATATGGCATGGTAAGACATAAGTTGTCACGGTTTATCATACGAGCATTGTGTGTTTTGATGAAATAGAGCACTCGTTCGAGAACCATGTGCCGACATATACATAAGTACTTGTAAACACTGTTGGTGCTACCCCACTTGTAAGCAGTTGTGCAAAACACGGCACATTGGCTCAGCTCGCTTCAACACTAGGCTATCGACCAGCTAACAATCAACAATCTGCTGTCTGACATATAAGCAACTATGTATCTTGTTACAGTGGTTCATGCAGTTAATTGAGGCCACAATGTAATAAATTCCAAACGTTCACACGCTAGTCCAGCGCTCATGTGGAACACTCACATTAAACTCATCTTCATAAAAAACGTGAAAAGCATAAGTTAAGCAATTTTATACATCTCAATGATTCATAGAACATAACAAACATATACTAGTTCACAGCAAAAGATAGTTGTGAGAAGGTTTACAAATCAGGAAAAACAAGAAAGGCTTCTCTGAGCAAAGGGCCTCCCGGCAGGCTTAAATTTCCTGGAGTTCACTCTGGTTTTTTCTTGTTGCCACCATCCAGGGTTAGGTTCTCTCATTCTAGAATAACCAATTATAATTGTGGTCTCAGCTGGAATGCTGAACTGAACCATGCAGTGTACTGACCAGCTGAAATGCTTGTGCATTCCACTAAATTTAAGCACCACTATTTGCATAAATAAGCAGACCACAATGTCTCTTGTCCGCGCACCTGTCGAAAAAACCACCATGCAGCCGTGCCAGCTAGTCCTCGGTCCATGGATGAACTGGTAGAAAGTGCATTCCGGACTAGGATGCAGTTGTTTTCACTCGTCCCTGCACTACAATCAGGAAGTAAAACATACAAATCGGCTTCTTTTAGATTGCGTTGGTCATTCTACCTTAGTTACTACCAATGTAGGGATACCTTGAAGACGAGAGGTTAGACGACAGCAATGAGGGATAGCCATCTCATTTTGCGCAGTTGTACTAAAACTGAGGTGTGTGCTTTTGATTGCGCGGATAGAAACGATACGAAGACAGACATCCCGAAACGATATGGAGACAGACATCCCTGTTTGCGCAAATACAAAATACAGTTATTTAAGCAGTGACAGATATTACTACTTTCCCCTGTTTCCTCTTAGAACCAAGTCCTAGATTCATACTACAGCTTTCCCACTTTCTTCCCTGTTTGAACCAACGCTTTGAGTCGATTGTATGAACTAGCTTTACTTCTAATAATAGTAGAAGTCTAGCTGGCTTTGGAACAGCAAACGGAAGTAGAAAAGGATCCACACGAAGGGAGCCGGGGCAGTAGAGCAAGGCAGGTTTCGAAGGAATATATACCTGAGGGTCGTTGGCATGTGGCAAAGACGGCGTCGGGAGGCTGCATCTTGGCCACAATACCGTACGGAGGAAGAAGGGGTCGGAGGCCCTCTCAAGCCGGCGCTCTCTCGGAGAGAACGACATGGCCACCGATCGGGACGCGCGGGCAGCCGTTGGTCTCCTCCCTCGCCGCCGACGATAGGATGAACTATGCATCTACACCCCTGCCCCGGTCGAGGTTGTCCAGCCGGATTTGTGACCAGCCGTGAGCTAAGAGAGAGTGTGGCCACCTATGTGTTGCTTAGATCTGGAGAGCATGAGAGAGTGAACGAGAGGAACCCTAGTAAAGCAAGGGCTAAGGCTCCTGCTTTTATATACAGTGGAGTGATTTTTTTGTACCAGCTTCAAAAAAATGCAGTCCTACGTGTACCCGCGAGTGGGTGTGAGAGAACTAGTGCGTGTGTGCACCGCTTCTCTTCATGAGAGTACAATATACTATGCCCAAAGAACGTTCGCTGCAAGAGTAATAGTATAAGTGTGTGACGTGTGAGCTAAAATAAAATGTGTGCGTCGTCTTTTGTTTTTTAGAAGTTCTGTGGGTAGGATGTGAAGAGCACATATGTGCGTGACATCTACCTGCAGATAGATGGTGGGTGCAACGTGCGAGTCTGCGAGAGGACTCGGGAGAGTCGTGACTCGTGAGGGTGCGTGTGCGTGAGAGAGAGGGGGGCACATATCAATGCAATGCATGCGTTCGTAAATCATTATCCGATAAACGTTCGCCACAAGCCTTTTCCTGACGAATGTCATAAGAACCGTTAGATCGGCATCCAACAGTGTCAGTTTTGCCATGTCATTTAATAGAACAGCCACCCCTCCTACACACAAATCTTCCACGTGAGTGTTAGCAACTGACGTATGCTCCCTCCGCTCCGAAATGCAGTGCATATAGCTTTATTCAAAATTCGAACCTCGCAACCTTTTACTGAGTTTCCGCGTACCAAATTGTACATGTAGAATACCATGTATATATCATTTCATTCATCTTCGAGAGGTAACCATAAAGATGGGTGAGGAGTCTACAAAGAAAGACCATCGTATCACCTGCAGCAATTTCAAGCATCCTTTAGTGTCGAGGAATATCATAGGAACTCTATATGATATGATTTTTATAGGATTTTTTCCTTTAGAGCCAATTGGTTCATAGGAATAGATTCATATACTCCACATTTCAAAGGAAATAAACATGATATCATTTCTATAGCTTTAGAGCCACTTGGTTCATATGAATGGATTCCTATACTCCCTTAATTTCAAAGGAAAATAAACATTAGCGTATATTCAATAGAAAAGTTCCTATGATACGAACCAAATTACATCTCTTTTCTAATCCCTCCTCATAGGAATTGAGATACATGTCATCTCTAGATTCAATAGAAAAGTTCCTATGATCTGAACCAAATGACATCTCTTTTCCAATCCCTACTCATAGGAATTGAGATGCTCCATGTCATCTCTTTCCCTACAACTTCCATGTATACATCTTCTATTCCTAAATAGATAGTACAACCCACTAGTAGCTTTTTTCCAAAACATGCAACTATGGCACAAGAACTATATAGTGTGCCAATAACTTTGAAAGATGGTCGCTGGATGAAGCTAACCCGACAGTGCAGAGATAGGAAAATCTAAGCAATACTGGCCATTGGATATCATCAACATTCCACCAGATCTGCCACATGTACAATTTAGAAGACTCCATGGTTGAACTTAAGGATAATGCACAAACCTCAAAACACAAGTACTTCTCCTTTGTTCTAGAATCTTCTGTATTATAATTGATTATTTTTTTCTAAATGAATTGCCATTATTTGTTTTTTACTTTATAATTTACAATGCACAACCCCATGAATCTTAACATTTTTATAAAACTAATTGATTTTGAATGAGATGAACTATAAGAACTAAACAAACATCTACATCATGCATATATGACTCAAAGCTTTACATGCTATAGTGTGTATTTATTCATAATTTGGTTTCAAAATCTCATGCGTTCAATACATGTGTACCTTACTAGTTTTGAGTAGAGTAGCAAATTTCATGCGGCCCCGGGTATATCAAAATGCAGGGCCCATGCATCATTGCCTTTCGGTCGAACCTACGTCCACAATTTTTGTACGTACTATATCTCCACTGGTCCCCGAACCCAAAATGATGCCTCATTCTCGTAAAACCAAGCGGCCCACACATATTTAAGGCGTCGACTCGAACCCGTTTACTACGACATGGCCCCGCACGCCGTAGTACTCCTACAAACCCTACCGCTGCACTCATCATCGGTTTTCTTCAAGAGGACGAGGGAGAAGCCGATTTGTAGTGGAGGCGCTTTCAAAAAAAGGATCTGTAGTGGAGACCCCCACCCTAGGGTGCCCTAGGTAGTTGCCGCATGCATCATTGTTTTCTATTTTCTTTATGCTCTTGCGCCCTAGAGTGAAATGATGGTTGCTTCGTCTGTCCAGCTTAATGCGGGAAAGGTGGGGCTTTGTGATTTGACCCCTCATCGCTCATTTTCTACTACTGCAGCGCTACGACCGGGGTGCCTCCAATTCCAACCGCTGCTCCGAACTATAATTTGGTGCATCACACGTGGAACAAGACAGTGGATGAGCCACATGTCAGCCAAAGGGGTCCTGTTAAGTGTGTCGCCATTTCGTGTGCGGACTGACCATGCTTGAGTTGCTACGGCAACACGACAGGAGCAGCCTACCACTTAGTTTTTCTCCTTGGTGAATCCCGACTATATTGATCTAAAAAGATACATGCTAAACTACCCTCTCCATCTCGGTTTTTTTATTTTTAGGCGTCTCGATTTATAGGGCCTGCACGTAGTTCTAGGTCATCCATTTGACTAACTAAATATGAGTTACTATGTCACAAAAAGTATATCATTGGATTCTTAAGCGGATGTAGTTGTATTTAAAAGTCGAGGGCGGGGCTTTTCCTGTGCGGTAGGCGGGGCAGTTCAGCCTAGTCGGTTCGACAGAGATGCGAGAAGACGAGGGAGTAGGCTGCTGCAAACGTAGGGCTATGTGATATGACAGCGAGTTACTGCTGGACAGGTGGGGCCCCGTGATTTGACTTGCCATTATCATTTTAACTGCAGTGCTACGACCGGCGTGAGTCTCCTGATTCCTGACCACCATGTAGTAGAGGCTGGCTCTTGCATGAGAGCCCACTTCTCCACTTTTTCCTTGCCTCTCTTTCCTCCACATATGCAAAAATGCCATGTAAAGCGCACTATTGTACTTACTTTTACTTGCTCCTACAGGTGCTTAAGCTTGCCACATAGGCATAAAGTCTGATGTGGCAAGTTAATCAAGAAGAGAGAGACTAGTTTGGTGACCTACGGAAGAAACGGTGCTAAGGGCGTGTACCTAGGTGAAAAGACAATTTTGAGTCTATAGCTAATTAAATGAAGCAAACTTAGCAACACCATTTCATTGGAAGAGGTCACTCCTTGGCAAATACAATAAATACTAGTACTCCTTGTGTCCTATAATATAAGAACGTTTTTGGCACTACACTAGTGTCAAAAACGTTCTTATATTATGGGACAAAGGGAGTACGAAGAAAGAGATAGAGATGAGTAAAAAAATACACTTATAGCCAACCTTGTTGTAGTATGAGTGACTAAGTGATGACTGTGTATGACATGCCAACATCAGATAGCCTAACGCACCGTGTTAAATCTCCAAGGGCGCGACCGCACGAGCGACGCGACGGTCGTGGTAGGAGCGACAATGATACGGACTGCTGGCAGACCTTGGATCTGAGATCAAACGGTCGCATGCTAAGTTGCTGAAAATTTGCAGAATAACCCTCCAGGATAGGATATTCACCCATAGGTCTAGAATCACGCCATGCAACCGTTCGATCTCAGATCCAAGGGCTCTCGGAAGCCCATATCACGGGAGAACGGAAAGCCACAACCCCGCCGTTCGCAAGCTGGCAGTTCGCTCCTACTCGTCCCCGCACGTCCTTCAATACTACGGCGGTTTGCTCCTAGTCGTCCCGTCCATTCACATTATGGCAGTTCCAGTAATCCTAACCCTCCTCCCAAATCCATGGCATCCCAAATCTCCACGATCGACGGTGAGTACAAGGTTAGAACCATCACCGGCAATGAGTTCGACGTCATCTACACCCGTTCTTCCGCGACGGTGAAAGGATCCCTTTCTCGCTTCAGACGCATGTTCGAAAACTCAGATGATGAGTGGGTCGCTGGGCTAGATGTTGACTACACCATAGTCCTGAGACCAGAGAAGGATCTAAAGGATGAAGAGAGGAAGAAGCCCGCCGTGATCTAGGTTTGTGTACATAATGTTTGCTTGGTCTACCACATATGCCATGCCGAGATTGAGTGCCAGGATTTTAAGAACTTCCTCAAGGACAAAACAGTAAAATTCGTTAATGTAGACTTTAAGAACGACAAAGAAGTCCTAGGTTGGATAGGCCTCGTTGTAGGCAACCCCTTCGACCTCCAGAATAATCGGTGGTGCCCTCTCATCAGCCTTCAATGCTGACCCTAGTAAGAGCCATGGTTCATCCTTCGTACCGTAAACTGGAGAAACCTCATTACACATTTCATCATCATGCATGGCAGTGGAATGTACTAGATATAGACCACATCCACTAAGCTACAATGGATGGCTACCTTTGTTTCAATATCTACAAGGGTTGGATGAAGAGCAACAGCCAAGTGTGCGGTTCAAGCAAAGAAGTCTCGGCCAAGAGGGAGCGGGCCAAGGATGAAGTCGAGGACGTGGATGAGGACTCCGAGTAAGGTGGCAGTGTCGTTGCTCATGGTGGTTCTAAACTTCTAATGCAGTGTCTACCGAATTAGTTGCATAGTTTAATTTCAGGTGTGCTTAGTTTAATTTGAGGGGTGTGTTGTGCTCATCCCCCAGCAGAACTATGTTATGTTTCTTCTCGTTACTTTAACTCTTCAGTATGTACATACTACTAGTATTTCTTTAATATAATTTAGCACCCCAATTAAGCATGTACTAGCTTTTTTAATAGTACTATATGCATAATTTGGCGACGAGCACTCTCTATATGTACCACCTTTTTTTTAATTTCAATTTTTGCTCCATGGTGCAATCCATCGATAGTACTACTGTACAAAAGTATACATTTTTTAAAAGGCTAGAGTACTGTTCCTCACATATATAGCCAGTTAAATTCTCAACCTAAAACGACATGCATGCCATGTAGTAAACCGATACGGAGGAAGTATAGTAAAAATGAGGTGATTTTACCGAGCGATCGGTGGGGGAGAATGCCTGTCATGCGGTCCCACGTGTCATGATGTACCAAGGCGATGCACGCGTCCCTCTTGAGGCCGAAGCAATACTACGTGGTTTGAGATGATGGTGAACCGAAGTGTGAAATAATGGTTGCTTCGTCCGTCTGGGAAGGTGCGGCATTGTGATTTGACGTCTCATGGCTCATTACTACTACTGGGCCGGTACGAGTGGGTGCGTCCCCCCTGCTATTCTGCACTATTATTTGGTGCTTGACACATCGACTCGGTTGCTATATGTCCCACATGTCGGCGATAGGAAGTACATAATTCATGAAAGGGAGCGTCGATGGAGGAGTATACTACATAATTCATGAAAGGGAGCGACTTAGTTTTGGAAAAATCTGTTTTTACGGAGTACGTACCCACTAGGGTTTATAGGGCCCATCTAAAAAACATTCGTTTTTCCGTTTGATAAGTCTCAATTCTACTATACTAGTAGTAGTACCATTACATGTTGGATTTCGAGGTGCGTTAGATCACCCGACGCAAGCAGTGTCAAGAGGAAACTAACAAATGCATACAAGTTCATGGAAGTTTAGTGGTCATTCATGCATTCGTTCTAATTAATGCCTCGGTAAACATAACTTCTTGAGAAAAACGAGCATACTAAGTACTTGTGCAAACTACGAAATTAATTCGACCACTCACCTTCTACCTTTGTTGGAGAGATTTTTGAAATTGAACCATAAACTGGAAAGGAGGGAGTAGTAACTTTTGTCTCGGTTACTATTTGTGGCCTTGTATAGATGCAAAATGTATTTTTTTATAGTGGCCCTGTATAAGTAAATGGAGGGGAGTACTAACCAAAGTACGTAGTAGGGACGAGGAGTAAATGGAGGGAGTAGTAAAATTTTCTCCTCGTGCTGCGAGCCACCGTGGGCATGGGCGAGGGAGCGGGCGTAAAGGCGTACAATACTACTACTACTACTACTGCTACTACTACTACTACTACTACTACTACTACTACTACTACTACTACTACTACTACTACTACTACTACTACTACTACTACTCCTAAGCAAGCTTCACCTCATCCTACGAGCCACCGCGCCCATGGGCGGGGGAGACGGCATACTAAGCAAGCTTCTCCTCGTTCTGCGAGTTGACGGGACACATCAAAAGTACTCCAGTGTATAGAGCCTTGCCTCTAAGGTAGGCCCCACATGGTTTGCCTCTTTTTTTAATTTAACATAACGCGTCAAGTCACAATTTGTTTGTTCACCCATGGTAGACAATCCTCCCTCCACCAAGTGGCAACCAGTACATGTGCCAAATTACCACATGGGCTGCCTTTTTCGTACAGAAATGAGCTCCACCATGTACCCGCACGGGTGTGGTTGGGAAAGAGACAGGAGTACGTGCGCCGTGCGTGCACCTCTTCTCTTCGTGCACGTCCCCCACCTACGTGGGTGTGTGTGTGTGAGATACAAACCTAGACATAATGCGCCATCCATCCCCATGCCTCCGCCCAGTCCGACCACCAGTCACCACCACGCCCCACTCCTCCTCACCTTATCTCTCATCTTTCTCCCTCCATTTTTATATACAAGGGGCCACTATCAAAATTACAATTTGCAGATATACAAGGCCACTAACACTAATCAATGCAATATTAATGGTGTTTGCCTCGTGGTACTAGCAAAGGAGGACATTAATTATCCCTTGCATGCATGCGGGAGTTTGTAAAGAAATGCATCTTGATGTTCCGTGCAATGCACGGGCATCTTGCTAGTCCATGAAAACAACACATGGCAAAATTCCACGGCGAACGAGGGATTTGAATCTGTTGGGAGGGGCTATTTGAATCTTGCCCGGGGTAGCCAAAATATTGGCGACCCTTTTGTCCTCCGGTGCCTTTGCCACCAATGAACGAGGAATGGCTCGGGTGCTCATGTTGTCATGCATCCTCCAGCGCGCACGTTGGAGATGAGCTCGCACGAGCTATGTTTTTTTGTCCCACAACGCCACCCGAGCCGCCCACAGACCGACCGGCGACCCGCAAATTACGCCATCCAACCGTAGCCGCACACATTATGACAACAACTCAACCAACCGGACGAAATTCACGCAAACACGTAGACAAACTAATATTTCATATAAACAACGACAGAAATCATATAAAATACCGGATTTTCATACAAATATGACGGATTTCATTACATTCAAATGAACTACGCGGTGCTAGTTCTGGACAACATAGGTATATAATACCTGGCTTAAATGGTCGCCCGCCGATCAATTTTTGTTCCTCATGTCCGGCAACATGATCACCGGACTGTCGGGAGCCCCAGAGGTATATGCTTCAGTGCAAAGGACAGCTCGCTTCCCCACTGCCCAACTGATATCATTGGCTGGTGCCGAAGATGATGGTGGTCGGCACCGGTTCGAGTTCATCACCGGCCACTACTTCGCCATGGTCGGCACCGGCTCGAGTTCATCCTAACATTCCCCTCTTCCATGGAGCCCGTGTGGGGTCGACGAAGGTCCTCGCAACAAAAGGATCCGGCAAGACACCTGCTGTGTACGCCGGCGTCGCCTCCGCGGTGGCCTTCATGGGACCCAAGTGGCGGCGGCCTCCCATGTTCTACTTCTCCTCGATGATGGCGGCGGACGCGGAGGCGCTGGCCACCGACTCGTCGCTCTCCGTGCACCCGGCTTCTGTCGCTGCTTGCATGGCGCGGCCGCCGGTATGGGAGTCTCGGCCACAGAAACGGGAGACGTGGTACGAGGTGGCGGCATGGACGGAAGCAACGACGCCCGTGCGCTGCTCCTCGTCGAGCTGGCCTGGAGCTGCGAGTTGCTGAACCGCGCGCCGACTTGGGGCGGCAATTGGCTCCATCGGGTGAGGGGAGGGAGGTGGAACAGCGAGTTGCATAGCTCGTATCCGGCGGGCTACCCAGCCGGCTTGGATGCGGAATAGCTACTCTTCGTAAGCCATTGTAAGAGTGGAAAAATGGTGGATGAGATAGGAGAGCGGCGGAGGTGTGCGATTCTTGGCCGGCGTTTGGCCTCGTTTAAATAGGAGATTAAATAGACGGCGGACGGGAGGAGCTCGGTCGGTGTTGCATTTAACGTCGGCCCGGTCATGAATGAACGTGTGTCCAGAGTGGGTTTCTCGGCTTCCACATGGGAGGGTTTCATGGTGGCGTTTGAATGCGGCACGGAGGCGTGTTCAGCCAGGTGTGCCGCGAGTGGCGCCCTCGACTCTGACCTAGCACACCGCACCGTTCTTCCACTGACGTGTGGGCTCTTTGGGTGCATGGCCAGCATGTCAGTGACCCAACGCAGGCAGCGCACAGCAGAGGAACCTTTGGTGGGCCAGGGCGGTCAGAAGTGGGCATTTCATAAATCGATGATTGTTCATTGAGTGTGACATCATCTTTTTCATGTAGATAAGCCCACTATGTTGATAGCCCATTCGATACATTGTGATTCATAAAGACCGCTGCAAACATCAATGTTCTGCTTATCACAGACAAGATTGATTAATACCCGTAACAATCCATGTCCTTAACAAAGGGTGCATGCTCATACAGGTTGAGCGTGTGTCTTGCATCGTGTGTTGTGTGCATGCAGGCGTGCGAGTGTTGCGTGCGTGCAAGGGTACATTTCAGTGTTGCATGCATGGGTGCGTACGTGCGTGTGTTCGTGAGTGCATGTGTACGTGTCAGTGTTGCACGCTAGCATGCATGTGTGTGTACGTGTCAGTGTTGCACGCCTACATGCGTGCGAGTCTTGCGTGCGTGCATGTGTACGTGCAGGGTGAGGCTACACGTCAGTCGACTGACTTTTTCATCTCTGGTCATTAGATTTTCCAACCGTTGGATACGAAATCAAGGGCCTCCAGTTTATCATCAAACTCCACCCCCCTGAGCCGCCAACCACCACCGGCCGAACCGCCAGCCCCCGCCGCCCTCGGCCGGCCCGCCCTCCCCGAAACCACTCCCCACCGCTGGTCTGCCGCC
>NC_057797.1:277853102-277947706 GCF_018294505.1 Triticum aestivum | reverse complement strand
CCACCCAATGAATGCCCCCCAACCGCCGGTGACTGCCAACCAGAGGTCTCACGACTTCGAATACCCACCGACCACTAATTTATTACCATTTCTGTCCTTCATATACGCGCTGACGGGTGGGCCCTATGGTAATGTGCGCTGCTGAATGTGGATCGTTTGACTGGTCAATTGATCGTGTTATCAACAAATTACGGAGCTGTATGGTGAGCCAGTGACAGTAAGATCACCCTAAAATGTACTCCTATTTTATTAACACAGTACAGACTCAAACTACCGTTTCTTTCTTTCATATACGGGCTGACAGGTGGGCCCCACGGTTACGCGCCCCGATGGTGCAACACTAGTTGCGCCACGTGGAACGTTTGACTGATCAATTGATTGTGTCATCAACAAAATACGGAGTTGTACGGGTGAGCTAGTGACCATATAATCATGATATGTATTTGTTTAACACGGTACAGACGCAAGGGCTCATATATACGCGCAAGCACTCACCGCTATAAGCGCACACACACGAACCCTACCCCTATGAGCACCTTCGAGAGAGTGGGCCAGCATATATGATCTTGAGATTTTACAAAGTCACCATAGGTGCCTCGTAGTCGAGTGGAATGTCTCCTCCCACTGAACGTACATCGCCGGAAAATACTGAAATTAACATAAGATAAATGCGAGCACCGAGACTTTAACCTTGGTGGGCTCGAGAAACCACTGTCCTCTAACCATCCAACCACATGTTGGTTAGCACGACAAAATGTATGTGGTGACCATGATGACCTTATTCTAAAGTCTAGTGACCATATCGTGCTTTCGCTTCAAATACAATGACCGTAAGTGTCATCAACAAAATACGGAGCACGCATCAAACGCAAAGTCCGTCAGTGTCATCAACAAAATATGGAGCCGTATCGTGAGCTAGATACCATTGTACTATTGTATATGTTTACTTTCTTAGTGGCCGATTGCGTGTGTGGTGTGGTGGGCACATCATTTCTAGTTGTGGTGGGCCAACGTGAAGACTCATGGGTCGGTTCCATCCTGCACCACATATAGGTTGGACCGAGACATGTTATACGAAGACCCATGTGGAGGACTCGGCGTACAACACGAAGCTACCAGAGTCGCGGAGGACTCTATCCCCACTGGTGATAAGCCGAATATATATGATTTGTAACCCTAGGCCCTTAGTATGTTATACAAGATTGGGGGATAGTTCGTCGATAGTATACACACAGGCAGAATGCCTGGTATTCACGTGTACTTTGTACACACCCCTATCACTAATATACAGTACCAGGAGTACTCTCTTGCTTCAACTGCAAGGGTCCGATATGAACTAGGGTAAAACTTTGCCTCGTATTACCATCCAGCCTAACAGCCAGGGATATCCTACCGAATGATATGATGAAATCATATCTGCCAACTACTAAGAGAGGTGTGTCGGGGGGACAATGTGTGCGAGAGAGGCCTAAAGATAATGTGTGTGTGGGAGACACGTAGGCACATATATGTGCGTATAGAGGGCTAGTAGAGACCGTGCATGTGTATATATGCATGTTAGAGAGATAGTGTTTTCCAACCGAGATTAGTGAAAAGAGTGGTACATAGTAGTCAGAAAGAGAGAGAGAGAAACAGAGAGAGCATGTGCGTGAGACACCCCGAGACCCTGAGAGAGATTGTGAGCATGTGTGAAAGAGAAATGTCGATGCATATAAAGTGTGTGCACTTATGCGTTAGATAGAGAGATATATAACACGTTTGTGAGAACGGGGCGAGGCATAGTGCATCTACGTGTAAAAGGCGCTTCTATGCATTAAATTAAAATATAAATTCCATTATTATTTTTGTATGAGATCATGAATTTTGCAAATTGCGTATGGATGAAAATCGGTCTATCAAACACCCATACTCTATTGAATTCTAGCATGTGCATGTGTTTATTTCATATTATCGATCCATAGAGTGAGAGCGGTTTGAAATACAGGCAATGGATGCTTTTGCAATTCATATATAAACATTAATTAGTGCACTCCATGTTGTTAGTGTGAAGCACTTTATACATTTGTCACTTGCATGGATACATTCCAAATTGCTAGCTACGAAATAGAATACATGTCGAATTCAACATAAAGGGGGTTTCGAAGATTCGAATTCATAGGAAGTGCATTCATCTATTTGAACCTGAGATAATGGCATTTGTAAATCAGATGTAAAAGGGGGCATCAATCTTTGTTGTGAGTTTGAACATTCTATATATATTCATACGCATATCTAACTTTTTTTTGCAACCAAGGAGATTATAGCTGGAACCATGCATGAACTGAGTTAAGTTGCATATTTTTTAATATATACTCGTGTACAATGTATATTCAAATGTACCCCCTCCATTCCAAAATAATGGTAGCTTTAGGATTTTCAAGAGTAAAGATTTGTGAAGTTTGACAAATCCTGAAAGTTCAATTCAAGAGAACCAAAAACGTTAATGCTTCTACTCCCAAATATTGAATGAAGCGCCAAATAGGCCTCTGGTCACCCGAAACCGCGTGAGACTAATGTTTTGGTGGTAGGAAATTACTGTCCTGACTCTGGCCCGTGTAGCCTATCGGCTCGATGTCCAAAGGTCTAAACCGGGGTAGGTAACTTCACCAAGACGCCAGTCTCAACCGCCTCCGAGAAGCATTCATACGCCGTGGGCGCCTACCCATGCGCTCGGCCGAAATCTATCCTACCCACATTTGGGACACCTGACATGACTTTCCTACCCCCAACCCGCAATATGGCCGAAATTTAAGATGGGGGAAAAGTTTGTAACTTTCCCCAAATTTCAAACAAGTGCGTCTCAAACCGAAACATTGTTCCCCCTTAGTTCCCCGCCTCCCTCCATTTCCCCATTCATACTCCGTGGGCGCGAAAACGCCCTCTCCAACAGCCGTGAAACCCCAGCCTCCTCCTTCCTCCACCCCATAGCGGACAATCCACCGCCGCCCTCCTCCATCACGCCGGAGCCGGTACCCCGATGTCGTCGTCCAACGTAACCGCAACCACAACGCCCTCAAGGACTTAGCAGCTAAAGTCGAGGAAGAGCTGCCTCCATGACACCGACGCCGATGTGCGCCGTACCAGAACCACTCCGACCACGCCGTCCTACGCCTCACTGATGCGGCTCCACTGTTGCAACCGTCCACCGCACCGGAGCTATTCCTGCTACGTTGTCGTTCGTCGGCTCGAATCTGCTTCCCCGCCGCCGACAGATGGCCACCGCACCACACTCAACAACTTGGCCATGGGCTCGTCCAAGGCTGCACCGTCCACCACAACTTCTGGTTTCCGGCAAACAACAAGAAGATCATCGGAAAAACAGAAGGAGGACACAGCACTGCCAGCAGAAAGAGGTACTCCTCTTCCCTTATTCATGCAAATCTTACGTCTCTGCTCACACCGTATTCATCCTACGAAAGAAACTAGTTGAGCGCTTCTTACTGCATCTTCTTCGTGATACTAAATGCACAAGGTTTCCTTGCTTTTACTATTTCACCTTTGCTAGAGGTCAGTAGCCCGCCTGGATTTCAATTCAGGGTCAATCGAACTGCAATTAAAAGAAGCAGCACCCGCTTAGGCGCGCGGATCACCTAGTCCGCCTGTTCCCTGGGGAAGCGGCACATCGGTGTCTATCATAGGGGTGTGGGGCGCAGGAGCTGCTTGCGCCCGATCTGGAGGTCGGCGGGGCTTGAATGGATGGACGGGGGGCAGTGCCAAGCACGGCGGTGCAGTGAGGTCGAGGGGAGGGCGTAGGCAGGGGAAGAATACTGGGCTGGTGGTCGCTGGCGTTTCGAGGAAGATCGTCAACACTGACTGGCTGGAGGTAGATGAAGGTGATCTGCCCGTTCTTTGTACATCGGACGGTGCAGAAAAAATGGACTGACCTATTTGCTTTCAGTCGACTTTTATTTTCATAGAATCATGTAGTAATTTAGTGTGCCATGCATGTTGTAGAGCTATCATATGTCTCCCATCATTTATTTCTCACCAACCTGCTATCTGCTACCTTTACACTGTACTAATTGTGCACACACTTCACCCATACTCACACTATTGTTTTTTATGCATGGGTATTTCAGACTCTGACGCGGTGTTGATGAATGCAGAAAAGAAAAGACAGAAGTCGCTCCAGTGTAATTCGAAGATAAGCACTAAGCGTTTCAGCGCTCTAATGGGTGTAGTGCCAGCAGTTGGAGACAGTAAACGTAGCTCTGCAGTTGATGATCTCAATTGCCACACACAACCATCCCAGGTGCTTGCTTTAACTTCGCGCTGTCAAATGTGGTTGCATGTTGCATATGGTGTCTAGCTTGTATTGCTTCCAATTTGGTTAAATTGCATCTGCTTACTTTACACATTATACCTTTGATAATGACATGCCTTCCTGTTTTTGATACATACTACATATGTCTATTAACCATGTTCGTACATCAAACTAATGCTCTTTTGTATCCCTCGTCAATCACTTATGATGAGACAGTCACCCGAGTGGGTTACTGTGAGACGCCCTACTCGTTTATAGAGTGCAGTGTCATCCTCCCCACATGATTCTCGAGAAACAGCAAGGGTAAATGAAGATAGTCAACGTAGCTCTATAGTTGATCACCGTATTCCCCCACACCACCATCGCAGGTGCTTGCTCTTACTTGGAAGTGTGATATGTGGTTGCATGTTGCATATCGTGTCTACCTTGTAATGCTTCTAATTAGGGTAAATTGCATCTGGATAGTTAACACATTATACCTGTGAATATGACATGTCTTCCTATTTTTGGTACATACTACGTCTTTCTATTAACCATGTTCTTACATCAAACTACTTTTCTTGTGTATCCCTCATCAATTCTCCTAATTTGTTAAATTGAATCTACTTAGCTTACACATTATACATGTGAATATGACACGCCTTCCTGTTTTTGGTACATACTACATCTGCCTATCACACCATGTTCTTACATCAAACTACTACTCTTGTGTATCCTGCGTCTATCGCTTATGATGAGACAGTCACACGTGTGGGTTAATATGAGACGCAATACTCTTATAAAGAATGCAATTTCATCCTCTCCACATGATTCTCAAGAAACAGCAAGCCTAAATGAAGATATTGAACGTAGCTCTATACCTGAAGACCGCACTTCCCCTACACCACCATCACAGGTGCTTGCTCTAACTTCGCAGTGTGATATGTGGTTGCATGTTGCATACGGTGTCTAGCTTGTAATGCTTCTAATTAGGGTAAATTGCATCTGCTTAGTTTACACACTATACCTGTGAATATGACATGCCTTCCTATTTTTGGTACACACTACATCTATGTGTTAACCTTGTTCTTGCATGAAACTACCTCTCTTTTGTATCATGCATCAATCACTTACGATGAGTCACCTTTATTCATTGCATATTGCATATTATTTCTAGCATGTTGCCATGTATTGCTTCTAATTTGGCCAAATACATTTGTTAGGGCACCCTTTTAATTTGGCAGAGTGATATTAGTTTCATCTTTCATATGGTTTCTAGCTTGCATCGATTCTAACAAGTTCAAGCACCTTGTGCTTAATTTACACTTTATACATCATACATGTCAATATGTCACGCCGTCCTGTTTTTCATGCATATTCCATCCTCCTATCATGCGGCTGCCTTACATGAAAGTAGTGCTCATCAGTATCATGCATCAATGAGTTCTGAAGAGCAAATTTTATTCCTTTTTATTGTGGGTTTGACTTGACAAGGAAAAATCAATAAAGAGGAAGGAAAAGAGTAAGGAAGGCGATGATGGTGTTCCTCTGCAGCAACGTAAACGGAGCATCTATACCGATTCTCCTTGTACTGATAGTGCATTACAAGGTCCAAGTCTCCGCTCCCCTACTCCACCATCCAAGGTGCTTTCTCTAACTTGGCAGTGTGATATCTGGTTGCATGTTGCATATGGTGTCTAGCTCGTATTGCGCCTAATTAGTGTAAACTGCATTTGCTTAGCTTACACATGATACATGTGAATATGACACGCTTTCCTGTTTTTGGTACATAGTATACCTGTCTATCACACCATGTTCTTACATGAAACTACTCTTCTAGTGTATCCTGCATCACTCACTTATGATGGGACACCTTTAAGTTGACAGTGTGATATTGGTTTGCATCTTGAATATGATTTCTATCATGTATTGCTTCTAGTTTGATGAACGCCACCTATGACGAGACAGTTTTAACTTGGCAGAGTGATATTGATTGCACCTTCCATATGGTGTCTTGTAGTGTTTCTAATTTGTTGTAGTGCCTTCTGCTTAGTTACCACATCATAGGTGTGAATATGTCAAGCCATCCATTTTTTCGTACATATTCCATCCTTGTATCATGACTTTGCCTTTCATCAGAGTAGTGTTCGTCAGTATCATGCATGAATGAGTTCTGAAGAGCGAATGATATTCCTTTTTCTTGTCGGTATGACCTGACAATGCAAAATCAATAAAGCTGAAGGAAATTGGCAAGGCATTGGATGATGGTGGTCCTTCCGAGCAACTGAAACGGAGGTTCTCTACAGATTCTACTCTGCCATCCTCCCAACAAGATTCGCAAGACATTGCAAGGCTAGACAGTCAACGTATATGTGTAGATGATGAGCACATCTCCCCTACTCCACCATCACATGTGCTTTCTCTAACTTGGCACTATTATATGTGGTTGCATGTTGTGTATGATGTCTAGCTTGTATTGCTTCTAACTTTGTTGAATTGCATATACTTACTTTACACATAATGCCTGTGAATATGACATGTGTTCCTGTTTCTACATCAGACTACTATTCTTGCATATCCCGCATCAGTCACTTATGATAAGGCACCTTTAAGTCACCACTGTGATATTGGTTGTGTCTTGCATATGATTTCTAGCATGTACTGCTTCTAATTTGTTGAAACGCCATATAGTTTGAACTTGGCAGAGTGATATTGGTTGCATCTTTCATATGGTGTCTAGCTTGCAGTGCTTCTAACTTTTTGAAATGCCTTCTGCTTAGTTACCACATCATAGGTGTGAATATGTCACACCATCCAGTTTTCATACATATTCCATCCTCGCATCATGTGTTTGCCTTTCATCTGAGTAGTGTTCGTCAGTATCATGCATGAATGAGTTCTAAAGAGCAAATTTTATTCCTTTTTCTTATCGGTTTGACTTCACAATGCAAAATCATTACAGCTGAAGGAAATTAGTCCGGCAGTGGATGATGGTGGTCCTTCGAAGCAACTCAAACAAGGGGTCTCTACAGATTCTACTCCGCCATCCTCCCAACAAGATTCCCAAGACAACACAAGGCTGGACAGTCAACATAGCTGTGTAGATGATGAGCACATCTCCCCTACTCCACCATCACATGTGCTTGCTCTAACTTGACACTATTATATGTGGTTGCATGTTGCGTATGATGTCTAGCTTGTATTGCTTCTAACTTGAATTGCATCTGCTTACTTTACACATAATGCCTGTGAATATGACACGTGTTCCTGTTTCTAGAACATACGTGTACATGATGAGCACATCTCACCTACTCCACCATCACAGGTGCTTGCTCTTACTTGGAACTGTTATCCGTGGTTGCGTTTTCCATATGATGTCTAGTTTGTATTGCTTCTGATTATGTTGAATTGCATCTGCGTAGCTTACAACTTATACCTGCAACGATCACTTACCCATAAGGCACATTTAACTTGGGACTGTGATGTAGGTTGCATCTTTCATTGTCTTCTAGCTTGTACTGCTTCTAATTTCTTGAAATGGCACTTACAACGAGACACTTTTTACCTGATAGAGTGATATTGGTTGCATGTTCATATGGTGTCTAGCTTTCATTTCTTCTAATTTTGTTGAAATACCTTCCGCTTACTGTTTTTTCATACATATTCCATCCTCCTATCGTACATGTGAATATGAAATGCTGTCTTTTTTTGTATATATTCCATCCTCCTATCCTGCGCTTGCCTTACATCAAAGTAGTGTTCGTCTGTATCATGCATCAACCAGTTATGTAGAGCTAATTTTATTCATCTTCTTGTGGTTTTGACTTCATAAGGCAATATCAGAAAATAGGAACGAAAAGAGTAAGTTAGGGGATGTTGGTGGTCCTCCGCACTGACGCAAACAGACTCTCTAGATTTTCCACTGCTACTGCTAATGAAGTTGAAGTCCCAAGTCTACATGATGAGTTCATCTCCCATGCTCCACCATCGCAGGTGCTTGCTCTAAGTTGACAGTGTGATAATTGGTTTCATGTTGCATATGTTGTCTAGCCTGTATTTCTTCTATTTTGATTAAATTGCACCTGCTGAGTTTGTACGTTATACATGTGCATATGACATGGCTTTCTATGTCTAGAATACACTGCATCTATCTATCATACCATGTTCTTACATCAAAGTACTGCTGTTATGTATCCCGCATCAGTCACTCATGATTGGACGCTTTTAACATGGCAGTTTGATAGTGGTTGCATCTTGCATTGATTTCTACGTTGTACTGCTTCTAATTTTTCGAATTGCCACTTATGACAAGACACTTTTAACTTGGCAGAGTAATATTGGTTGCATCTTTCATATGGTGTCTAGCTTGCATTACTTCTATTTTCTTGAAAATCCTTCTTCTTAGTTTGCACATCATAGTTGTGAATATGTCATGTCGTCCTATTTTTCTTACACATTCCATCCTCATACGGTTGTCTTACATCAAAGTATTGCTTGTCTGTATCGTGCATCAATGAGTTCTGAAGAGTGATTTTATTCTTTTGTGTTGTGGGTACAGCTTGACATGGCAAAGTCAAAAAAGAGCAAGGAAAATAATATAGTAGGGAGTGCTGTTACTCGTCGAGTGAAACGGAAAAGGTTCTGTCATCGAGATTCTGCTGGTACTTATAGTGCAGTAGATGGTCCAAGTCCATCGGCTAAATCTACAAACACAGTATCACTTGCTCCACCAGCTGCAGCATCCGCTTCAACTGTACCAGCATCTCAACCAGTTACTCGTTCGTTTGCTTCGGAACTGGCCAGTTCCCAAGATGCCTTCACACCTAACACTACTTCCGAAGCACTGCTGACACAACAGGACTTGGCAAGATCAGATGAACCTCATGAGCATCAACAGCAAGACGGTACCTGACTGAGTCAAGTTGCAGTTGCATGCTCCTTTATATGTACTCTCACAATTTGATGTACACTAACACTTTCCATATTCGTTGTTGAACTAGCACCATGGCGCAAGAAGAAACAGACATCAGGGATAATGCTTGACAGATTAACAAAATCTAAAGGAGGAAGAATGGAGATCCATTTTGAGGCAGGTTTAAAAAGGCCACGTGATGCTACAGAGTCAGCCAAGTTAGTATCAGAGGCAGCCGTTGCCGTTAGGTGTCATGCACGTATCCTCCCAACGTGGATCCAGTACAGGAATGAGAAAGACAATACCCAGTTTAACACCTTCCTTGACCATTTATCCGTAAGTAATGTTATTGATCACAATTAGAAATATTGTCTTGCTCTGTCCCATACTTTCTAGCTTCCTCCTAATAAGACTCACATTCTTTTTTCAACAGATGAGGTTCAAGTTGGATCTGAAAGATGATGCAACTAAACAAGCATGCACTCATGTTTTTCAGTCTGCTCTACGACAGTATCGGTACCACCATAGAAAATCTCACTTTGAAGGCAAGGCTAACAATGAAATCGCCCAACATCTCTAGTGGAATATATTATAGATGAATACTGGACAACCCTTGTTAAACACTGGTCTGATCCAAAGTATCAGGTAGGCTATATGTGTTTGATCAGACCACATATTGAACTTGTATTTATGTATGTGCCTTACAAGTGTATCTTCTTCTAGGCTAACTGTTTGAAGAACAAAACCAACCGTTCTAAAGTGAAGTTCCAACAGACAACGGGATCTCGTAGCTATATTGCACACTGCGAGGCTCTTGTAAATAGCTGCTACTTCCTTCTTTTTTTTGTGCCATATTAATGTATCTATATTGACTTGTTCCAAATACAGAGGAAAGCCTGTGCGCACCAAAAGAACCTGAACCAAATGCAGTGCAAATCTTCAAGGATTGCCACACCAGCAAGATGAAGGGCATGGGCACACCAGTTCAAGCCGCTGTTGTAAGTTCTTACTCATCCTGCCTTGAACTGATTGGTACTGTGATGTGTTCATTTAACTACTTGGTTTGCAGCCAATGTCAGTTACTCTGTTCACTTTTATTCACAGTTGTCTTAACATATCATTTCACCTTACATGGTTTAAAAGAGATGAAGGATATTCTTTTGGTCTTGATCTATAATCTAGTTGTTATGTTCACGTGCGCACACAATGATAAAATAGCATGTTTGTTTTATATCTGTTTGCCCATGATATGAATGATGTCATACTATGTTCATCCTACTTTAAACCAGTCTCTTTATCCTTAGATGTCAACGAATGTGAGGAAATAGAAAATACAGTAGGCATGCTACATGGACATATGTTCCGAAAGTGATTTTATTATGTAGTTGGCACTAGAATACATGCTAATGTATTACAGTAGTTCACCAAAATAAGTTATGTATAAATGTTTAACCTACTTTGTTTGTTTTTGTCTCATTAGTAACTTATATGGTACACTAATCTACAAGTTCAAACTTTCAGGAAGCTATAGAACAAATGATTGAACAGCCACAACTAACAGTGCAAAAAGCACCTTCATGCGTAATTCTGGGTTGGTTGTCAAGGTAACCTCGTCCAAATCACCTACTGAACAAAATCTTCCTGCTAGACAGAGTGATATATCTGTGCTCCAGACACAAGTCCAATCCCTAATGGATGTTGTTTCGGAAACAAGAATAGTGGTTGGGAAATGTCGTCAAGATATGAATGGTTTTTGAAACCAGACTATCAGACATTCAGTTCATTATTCAAGAGCAATGGTGGACAAAAGGTGGAGATCATGCTTCTCCATCAGATTCTACAGCCTGAAACATTAGCACTCAGGTAAAATGATCTGTGCTTCTATACATCTGATGGTTCTTTTATCTGGAAGGACTGTAAACTTTATGCCAACAGGCCTTTTGTTGTATGGTTGGAATTTATTTTGTTGTGATACAACATTTATGATGCTGCCTCAGGCTGCAGTAATTACGATGATATTTTTATATAGTGTAGGTTTATCTTAGTAATGTATTCGGCTGAAAGCTTCATAGGAGCCCAACATGCCAACATTCGTCGGGCCCATTCCAATTGGGATAAAAATGATTATGGGACGAAATTGGCATGTATCCCACTAAAAATATCTAGGCCTAAATCAGCATAAGCTTTCATATTTTCATGGTAGGCCTATGCCCATAGTGGGCCTTTAACAGGCCTAAACATAATTTGGGCCCTCAGTAAAAATAGGCCGTTTATAGGTGTAAATATCTCGAGCCCATAAAAAACATGTTCCTTTAATAGACCAAAAGTGAGATTGGGCCCTGATTGTGCCAAATAACCCACTGGACTTAGCAGGCCGAAATGGTGGCCCATTTACGATGCGGATCTTTGACAGGCCGAAATTCGAACAGGCCGTAAATGCGCCGACCTAATACACGGGCCTTTAATAGACCGGAACTTCGGTCGGGCTAGATTATCGTCATTTTTATATGGGATGTTAATGGGCCCGATATGACGTTGGGCCACATATGGCCCATGGTTTACGCCCGGCATTAACAGGCCGAAAATGACAACAGGCCGAAAGTGGCCCAAAGCTATAGTGGGCCTCTAACAGGCTGAATGTCAGACATGGCCGAATATGACCCAAATCCTTCACGGTCGTTTCTGGGCCGAAAGTTTTGATGGCCTGTAAATGGGCCCAAATGAAGCCGGACCTTTAACAGGCCGAAAATACACCTGGCCGTAATTCAGCCCAATTACTTATCGGACTATTAACTGGCCAGAACTTACCATGGGCCGCGTTGATGACATGTTTAGGACAGGTCGTTGACGGGCCGATTTGAAAGAGAATGTTGGGCCTTTAGCTGGGCCGGCCCATTATGGTCTGCAGAATCTTGTGGGCCTTTAGCTGGGCCGACCCATTGTGGTCCGTAAAATCTTGTGGGCCTTTAGCTGGGCCGGCCCATTATGGTCTGCAAAATCATGTGGGCCTTTACCTGGGCCGGCCCATTATGATCCACTAAATTTTGTGGGCGTTTAGATGGGCCGGCCCATTATGGTCCGCTAAATCTTATGGGCCTTCGGTTGGGCCGGCCCATTTAAACTTTGTGGGCCACTTTTGACTAGAGACATGATTCGGAGCTGATGCATATAAGGCCAAACTCGAGCGTTGGATGAGTGACACATGTGCCAACGCGGAGCTGACGTGTGGATCCGTCAGCCAATGAGAATTTTATATGTGGAAAATCGGCATTGGTCGTGGCTGTTAACGGGTTATCGGATCCAAAATCCGACCTGATAGCTTAACGATGTTCCGTTACGGTGGATGCCACGTGTCGGTCACCCTTGATGAAAGCACTTTTGTGATGCGCGATTTATCATCATGGAAGTGGACACTTCCGTGATGATAATTTTGGCAATGTCATGGAACACTTCTACAATAGCACATGTATGACTATCTTGATTCTGTCATAAATTTGTCATGGATGTACATGCATGACAAAAAACGCGACCTACTGTGACAAACACGTATCATCCTGTATTTTTTTGTAGTGAGTCCACCCGGGGGCAAGGACTATCACACGCTGGAGCATTATTTTGAGGATATCCTTGAGGGCGCCCGCTTGATAGAGGGTCAGTGCTCGAAGGATATGATATTCGAGTGATTGTACCGAAATTGTAAAAACAATATTATGATATTTTACAGGCTATGCTTTTTGCCTGAAGGTTTTGGTTCCTCCTGTGCAGCCGTTTTTTTGTATAATCTGAAAGTTTTCCAGTCGTCGGCTTCAGCCCCCTCGCATATAATACGGGGGTGTTCATAAAAGCACTTGATCACTCTTGACCCAACGTCTTGGTCCATGAAGGAGGTGCCAGTGCAACGAACTAGGCAATCAGACTATAGGGCTTTAACACTTTCACTTAGCCATAGGAGTTTGACGGTGGGTCTACAATATAGCCCCTGGTATGTAGGCGGTTATCCAAATACAGTGTGTTACATAGGTGACCAGAAGAGTGGTCCTTCGTGTAATACGGAAGGAATCACGAAAGATTCTGATAAGTCATCGAGTGGTTGATCAGCTCTCGCCGCATCATGACAGTCAATTTTCGTCTTTCTCTACTGGGGTGCTTGACCAGATGAACCGGAAACACAATCGCAGTAGTTCTCCCTTTACTACCTTAGCCGATAGGGCAGAACGTAAGGTAGTAAGCACAGGAGCTGGGCAACCCAACTATTGACTAGAGACATGATTCGGAGCTGATGCATATAAGGCCAAACTCGTGATGCCAAAGTATGCATAAAGCTATTCGGACTTGTCGGCAACTCATATGTTGCCATATCGAGCCCCTGGCAATTAGTGCCGAGGTGCGTGTGTGAACCAATCGAGGAAGCAAAATTTAGTTCTTAGAAAAAGCAAATACTGAATACGGACTGTGTTCACTGGAATCTGATTGACACGTCAAACGCAATCTTTCAGATTATAACGCCACTACCCAGACTATTTAACATGTCGGGGGTCGAAGGCTGAGGAAAAAGGCACTTTACAGGTTTGAAATAAAGAGTGTGGTGTACAAAAAACTATTTGGACCTCCTGTCGCACGTCTGCGTTGCCTTGCCTCGGCGAAAGAACTCCTTGGCAGGAATAGCCTTTGGTTATCTATACGAAGCCGAACTCAGAAAGAGTCCGTAAGATGACCAAGCTTTGAGTCACCTATGGTAAAAGATAGATGATAGTTAGAAAAAAGGGGAAAAGGCTATGGGAGTGCGAACCGCATTATAGGCCTGTCTGTATTGTGCCTCCGCCGGTGACTAGGGTATTTTAAGTGCATAATTATGTATGTGCAGTACAAACTTCGCAGCTATATGAGGCAAACGATGGAGGCCGAACTGCTAATCCAGCTCTGAGATTGATCGGTCCTGTTTAATAGAGACCGACGGCTTGATGGCCGATGAGATATGCGGCTTGATGGGGCCGCTTTGTACTTTGATTGCAGTAGCCGTAGTATGCTCCTTTGTACAGAGGGAGCATTCCGTGTTTCCATTTATCGTGATGACGCCACATGGACCGAGCATCTTAAGCTTTAGATAAGCATAGTGTGGGACCGCATTGAAACGAGAAAAAGCGGTACACCCGAGCAGTGCATGGTAGCTACTGCGGAACGGGGCAATATCAAAGGTCAAGCCTTCGCTTCGAAAGTTGTTCGGTGAGCCAAAAACGACTTCCAATGTAATTGAACCCGTGAAGTGACCTTCTATGACAGGTACTGCTCCCTTGAAGGAAGTTGTGGTGGGATTGATTCTTGAAGGATCAATGCCCATTTTGTGGACAATGTCCTGGTAGAGTAGATTAAGGCTACTGCTGCCGTCCATAAGGACTTTCGTGGAACCCGTCAATAATTGGGTCGAGGACCAGAGTTGCCGAACCTTCATGACAGATACTGGCTGGGTGGTCTTTGCGATCAAAAGTGATCGGGCAAGCCGCCCATTGGCTACATTTTGAGGCGACCGGCTCTATGGCAAAGGCGTCCATAGTGCGCATTAGCGCTTCCCCGTAGAGATGTGTGTCACGTATACCATGTTTACTGTTTTTACTTCGGGGGGAAATTCCTTCTGACCCCCGGTGTTCGGTTGGCGAGTCTCTTCGTCATCACTGTCACTGGGCGGCCCCTTCCCCTTGTGTTCGGCATTAAGCTTGCCGGCTTGTTTGAACACCCAATAGCTTCTGTTGGTATGATTGGCTGGTTTATCGGGGGTGCCATGAATTTGGCAGGGTCGATCCAGTATCTTGTCTAGATTGGATGGTCCGTCTCTATTTGCCTTGAATTGTTTTTTCCGTTGACCGGGTTTGGAGCCACTGAATCCAGCATTTACCGCCGTGTCTTGCGTTCCTTCATTATTATTTCGACGCTTGTGTTTATTGCGCCGTGGCTTGTCGTTGCTGTCTCGAACTTCGGAAGTGCCTAGATCACTGGTGTTGTTGCTTCTACGAGCGAGCTAGCTGTCCACTCCCGCGCAAAAGCGGGTCATTAGAGCGGTAAGGGCTGCCATGGATTTTGGTTTTTCTTGTCCGAGGTGGCGGGCGAGCCATTCGTCTCGGATGCTATGTTTAAAGGCCGCAAGGGCTTTGGCATCCAGACAATTGACAATTTAGTTCTTTTTAATTAAGAACCTAGTACAAAGCTTCCTGGCTGACTCCCTGGGCTGCTGGATAATGTGACTTAGGTCATCGGCATCCGAAGGCCGGACATATGTACCTTGGAAGTTATTGTGGAAGGCATCTTCCAAGTCTTCCCAGCTGCCAATGGAATTTTCAGGCAGGCTGTTCAACCAGTGCCGAGCTGGCCCCTTGAGTTTTAGTGGGAGGTATTTGATGGCATGAAGATCATCACCATGGGCCATATGAATGTGGAGAAGAAAGTCTTCAATCCATACTGCGGGGTCTGTGGTTCCATCATATGATTCGATTTTCACGGGTTTGAACCCTTCTGGGAATTCATGTTCCATTACTTCATCAATGAAGCACAGGGGGTGTGCGGTGCCTCTATATCGGGCCAGATCGTGTCCTAGTTCGGATGGACTCCGTCTACAGTTTTCGGCCCGGACGTGATTGTGCTTGCCGTGTTCGGCTTGATAGTCGTCGTCGCGCGTCAGGGCACGCCCCCGCGATCCGTAGATCGATCTGGCCTGACCTGCTTTATTCTTTAGGTCCTGCCGCATGTCATATGTGTATCCCCGAGCTGTTTTATCTCTACCTTTACGGTGAGTTAGGACGGGATGGTGTTCGGACTGAGTTGCCGTTTTGTCCCGGCCATGTGGTGGTCGATCAGCCGCATTACGCGCTGATGGTACGGGCTCAAGTGCCTCATCATCGAATTGAGGTAGCAGTTTACGCTTCGGGTAACTTTTGGTTGGGCGCTTCAAGCCGTATTCCTCTACTGCCAGGACATTAGTCCATCTATCATTGAGCAGATCTTGATCAGCTAGAAGCTGTTGCTGCTTCTTTTTTAGGCTCCTTGCAGTGGCTATTAGCCGTTGCTTAAAGCGCTCCTGCTCGAGAGGTTCCTCAATCACGATAAAGGCTTCGTTGCCGAGGCTCACCTCATCCTCGGAGGGTGGAAGGTAATTACTGTCCTCCGAGTCTTTGTTTGCAGCCTATTTGTTAGGGCTATCTTGCCCATCCTCCCGATCGTCTTGTTCAGAGTTTTGCTCGACGGGGTTTTCTTGGTCTTCGGCATCATCCGAGGTGTTGTTGTCTCTCGTGCCAGTATTATTGTCTTTGTTGCGGCGTGATTTAGGGCGGCGCCGTAGGTGCTTTGGTTGTATCTTGGGAGGTTTATCCTTGAATGGGTCTTCTTTGTCATCGCCGTTAGCTTCTTTGGGTGTATCCACCATGTATACGTCATACGGGGAGGTGGCCGTCCATCGTCCGGTAAACGGCGGGTTTTGGGCCTCCTCTTCTCCAGCATCGTCGTCCATATCGTCGATGTTTTCAGAGTCGTAATCGAGCATGTCTGCTAAGTTCTCGATAGTGGCTATAAAGTGGGTGGTGAGTGGGACGTAAAATTCCCTGCTCTCAGCCCGTAGTCCGGGCTGGGCACAGTTCGGACGTTGCTCCTTTGTAATGACAAGGGATCGCGTTAGGTCTAGGGCCTCGCTTAAAGGCGAGGTTTGGCCCAAGAGAAGAGAGCCCGTGGAGTGCGGCAAGAGGGAGAATCCTTGGATGAACTCATGCGATGCTGACTCCGAGGATTCGGAGCCCGCGTTCGGAGAAGGGTATGGCTCCATGATGGTTGCCAGCGACCCAACCTCCCCCGGCTCTCCCACAATGGGCTCAGTGGCCGTAGATAGTCCGGCGAGCTCAGGGAGCCCGTCTTTGGACCTGGCGATACACTCTGGATCTAAGGTCAGAGCGGAGATTGAGGGCGCGAATCCCTGGAAGATCAAGTCTCCTCGGATATCAGCGACATAATCCAAGTTTCCAAAACTAATCTGGTGACCTGGGGCGTAGCTGTCGATCTGCTCTAGATGGCCAAGAGATTTGGCCCGCAGTGTGAAGCCGCCAAATACGAAGATCTGGCCGGGGAGAAAAGACTCCCCTAGGGCAGCATCGTTGCAGATGCTGGATGGAGCCATCGAACCTTTTGGCGGCGACACAATGGAACTCTCAATGAAAGCACCAATGTCGGTGTCAAAACCGGCGAATCTCGGGTAGGGGGTCCTGAACTGTGCATCTAAGGTTGATGGTAACATGAGACAAGGGACACGAAGTTTTACCCAGGTTCAGGCCCTCTTGATGGAGGTAATACCCTACGTCCTGCTTGATTGATATTGATGAGTATGAGGGTTACAAGAATTGATCTACCACGAGATCGTAATGGCTAAAACCCTAGAAGTATAGCCTGTCAGATTATGATTGCCTCTACGGACTAAACCCTCTGGTTTATATAGACACCGGAGGGGACTAGGGTTGTACAAAGTGGGTTACAGAGAATGGAATCTTCATATCCGAATGCTAGCCTTGTCATCCACGCCAAGGAGAGTCCCATCCGGACATGAGAGAGAGTCTTCTGTCTTGTATCTATGTAGCCCATTAGTCTGGCCCATGTCTAACAGTTCGGACGCCCGAGGACCCCTTAATTCGGGACTCCCTCACACGGACAATCCAAGGTTAAAACAAAGATTGGAGAACCAAGAGATTTGAAGGACCAACATGCATCTCAGATGGCCAAGGATTGAGCCTAAGGAGCAAGGTGTCGACAAGTGAAGGCCTCCCTTGCCGGGCAGGCAAGCCCAGCAAGGGGCGAGGCCACCACCCAAAGCAAGCAACAAAGCCCCCCTCCCCCCCCCCGGCAGAGCCTGCCAGGGTCCGCGGGGGCAGAACTTCCCAAGCTACCACTCAAAGCACGACCCACGTCGTCAATTAGTGCGGTGTCAAGCCGCAAGGTGATTAAGTGGCGGCCATTCACCACATGGCAGCCATTTCCTATAGAGAAGCCAACAGATGACACTCTTCCTGCGACGTGTCAAGAGAGCAGGAGCGGAGCTGGCAAGATAGCCCGGCAGGCCTTGTCAGGTGCCCAATGATGTGACACTAAGCGGTGCATTTAATGCACCCTGTCAGCCCGCAGAGTTAGTTTTGATAGCACTGTTTGCTATCATATCAGTGGATAATGACCACTTTGCCACTGTGGTGACCCCTTAATCTATAAAGGGAGGCCCATGGCACTCGTAGGAAGGGTTAGAAGGTTGGAAAATTGACAACCCCAAGCCACCACATACACGTAGTCGCCTCGGTCAAACCTTGCCGGGCAAGTGTACTACGCACCCCCACATCCATTCTTCCATCAATCCATAAAGCAGGAGTAGAGTCTTACGCCTCGCGGCGGCCTAAACCTGGGTAAATCGATTGTGTGCTCTCTGTTGCGCGGTCGTAGCTGGTCTACTCTTTGTGCAATGCATCGTCCCCCTGCCGAACCAACAAGGGGTCACCCGGTCCCATAGGTGGCCGCGGAAATCCCGCGACATCTTTGGCGTGCCAGGTAGGGGGAGCACTTGTGCGACCCTGAAAGGGTACACCATAGCTCATCTTCATTGACACCTCCGTCCTCGGCAACGCCACCTACCGTGGCGCCCGCGGAGGTGCAAAAACGGAACGGGGGGAGATCCACCCTCGCGCCGCATTGCTGCTCTTCAAGATTTACCATGGAAACGGTCACGAACGAGACCGTGACTGATGGCAATGGGTTTACCCCGATGGCTCGTATGGCATTATCGCCATCCAAACGCTGTCCGAAGAAAAGGGCACGAGACGCGTGGGCCTGAGCTCCCTCCTTCCTATCCCTCCGCCCCGTCGGCAGTCGAGTTGCTTTGACCTTGGCGTCATCGATGATTACCACGCGAAGCTCGGTCCAGCATCTTCCCCACCGTGGGTGATCCTGAGTAGAATGCTGGTATGAGTCTGTCGATTGATGCCTCGGCAAGGCTACTTCGACGAGGTTGCCTGCACTGACACAGCCCATGCGACGGCAGCTGTTGTACTGACTCCAAAAGGGGGGAGGGGAGCAAAAGGAAGGTGGACCAGCGAAGCCCGACATTGTGCCCCTATGCCCTCCAGCTATGAGAGAAATATGATGATCCTTGCCGGGAATGAGGACACCTTCGAATCGCCTACTGTTTCTCCCGGCGCCGCGGACGCGTCGAACGCGCGCGGCCCGGCAGACCGAAAAGGAAGCTCGAGACGAAAGCTAAGTCCATGTTATCGCTTCTATTTGATGCATTTCAGATTCCGATAGTTGTTTATCCCTTAACTCCAGTAAGTGTTTGTATTGTGAAAGCCCTCGTGTGATGGAACCTTGGATAGTTTCTTCAATTGCTCCATCGTCCTGTCCAGAGCCACGCTCGTAGGACGAGAGGCTGCGTCGAGAGCTACTTGGGAAAAACCTGCCGAGACGCATCCACGCCAAGATGACTGTTAAGGGCCGGACCCTTACGACAATCGTGGCAATATGATATCGGCAGGCATCCAGAGCATGCATAGGAATTAATCATACGAACACCAGCATATACAGTTTAGAGGGATAAACGCGCACTTAAAGATCTAGCTAGGAGTATCAGCTTCACACAAACACTAGAGATAAAACGACTAAACACAAAATATACGTCATGTTCTATTACAGGACCAGAAGGAATAACTTAAACGCGGAGAACCCTGTCGGCAAGGGGGCGGCCCTCATCTCAGCCGAGGCAACGTCAGCACCCGTTGGCGGCTTCTTGAAGTCGTCGCCAAGATCAAGCTCTGGGTGGCGGCAGGCGATGTTGCTCAGGACCATGAAAAGGGCGTCGCAGGCGAGCCTCCATGACTCGGTCGTGAAGCATTCGGCCCTCCCCTCTTCATGCGCCTTCAAATTATCAACCAGCTCGTCAAAGAAGATCCCCAGCTTGATGCTCAGGACCTCCTACGTGCTGGCTGAGTAGACTGGGCCGTCCACGCCCATCGTCGTAGCCTGGGCGCCAAGACGCTCTGCAACATCAACCATGCTCTTGATCCAGAGGTTGTTCATGTTGATCCGGTTCTTCAGCCTGTCCTCTGCATCTTGCCGGAGGCGCTTGGCGGTCTCCAAGTCCTCGGACAGCAGCTTCTGTTGAGATTCGAGGGACTCCGTCGACTGCTCCAGTGAGTCGATCCTTGCCTTCATGTCAGAGATATTGTTGATGGCAGCCTCGAGGCTTTGGGCCTTGGAGGAGAGCTACGACTGCATGTCCGCTAAGTGAAGCTCTTCTTGCCGTGCCTCTTCTTTGAGTACCTCCACCTCCTTGGCGCTTCCGGCAAGGTCTTCCTTCGGTTTGGCTACCTGCCGATCATGCTCGGCCTTGGCGGAAGACGCGGCATCCAGATCTTCAACAAGCTTCTTCAGCTGGGCAGCGTGTTCAGTATCAAGAGTATCCAGAGCAACCCCATGCTCGTCCTTCAGTTCTTTGGTGTGTTGCTGCACCAAGGCCTCCAAACTATCATCTTTGGCGTGGAGGGTAGCTTCAAGATTTTCCTCTCGAAGGGAGATCTCCCGCTCCCTAGCACCCAAGGATGCTTTGTGGTCCGCTAGGCGCCCCTCCCGATCCATGATATCCTCATTCGTCGTATGGAGGGTCTCTTGTTGCCTCATGAGTGCCTTGAACTACTTGTCATGCCATTCACGCAGCTCTCGGCACTTGTCCTTCAACCTCTCGTCCACTATGTCGGCAGATTCACGTTGTTCCTTGAGCTTCTTCCACTTCTAGGGTCTGCATCTCCTTCACACCAGCCGCCATGGACTCCATGAAGGACAAATCCACGATGATGGCAGCTAAGTCACCGACTTCCACGCCTCCTAGATGTAGCGGGGCCAGAAGGCGCTAGAGCTCTTCATCAAGCTCGGCATCTTTCAAGGATGGGCCGGGGGCTCCGATGTTGGGCAGCAATAGCCCCACGGCCAGTGTGTTCGAATAAAAAGACAGGGCATTAGCAACAGAAGGAAGTGGACCCATGGTTTGAAGAGGAATCTTCGCCTCGATGACCACTTCCTCCGCTAAGGTGCTGTCCAAGGGATGCTCCGCCAAGGAACCTTGTGCTCCCCCAGCAGCCAGATCCTACCCCTCAGTAGCCACGACCTTCACCGCTTCATCTGTGGCAGACCTCCCTATGTCCGCCACCACCACCAACAAGTCTGGTTGTTCGGCCTGGGGGGGCTGCAGATGAAAAGGGCTAGTGAACAAACAAGGGAATGGAAATCTCGATGCAAATGAAGAAACCAATGCAGGCAGCCAGAATATGAAAAGGAAGAAGGGTTAAGCTGGATACCTGGAGAAGTTTGCCGGGCAGGGGTCTCTGTTTCCCCGGCAACAGTCGTTGCCGGGTCACGAACCTCGCCCTCTGCCGGGGAAGACCTGGAAGTCTTCTATGTTGTCTCTGCCGCGGGGGATTCCATGATGACATCTTTGGCTTGAGCGGCGGGGGACTTGTTCTCCTACAGAGGGGGCTCGTCCTGAATTACCTTGCCCCCTCCTCCGCGTGAAGGGGTGGAAGGATTGTCTCCTCCGGTGGGTGGGGCCAAGTCTTTGCTCTTGTGCCGGGGGCTGGGCTGGGGGCTCAACACGGGGTCTTCTACATCCTTCCCCACCGAAGTCGAGCCCTTGTTACCCTCCAGTAACCCGAGGCGCCGGAGTTTCCTCCTGGAGTGATGGATGAGAGTCTTTGTCTCCTCTTCTATTTCCCTGCTGGCAACAACAAGAAAGAGGTCAGTCAGCAAAAGAATTCAAATCCGCCAAAGAACAAATTTATCACAAAGAGAAATCCTCCTTACTCTTCCGCAATGAGCATGGAGTTCAAATTGAACTCCATGGGAGGAGGAGACTCTCGTCCTCTCTTTAGAGATGGAATGGTGGAGCTTCCTAACAGCTTGGACACCCACTGTGGCACCAAGGGCTCCAGGGGAGATGAGCTCTACGAGGAACTCGAGAAAGAACAAGAGATGGACTCCGCCTCCATGACCACCGACCGTTTGGCAGAAGGTGCCTTAGCCTGAGCAAGGTGAGGGGATTGACGGCACGCCACCTCGGCCTTGGAAGACTTGGTGGAGATCTTCTTCAACTTCTTGGTGGGAGGGACCAGGTTGGAGGACGCCACTCCTCGACCGGCGGCACGCCTACGGGTGCGCTAGTCTAGGTCTGGCGTGGGGGCTTGCAGCCCCACCGCAAGCCAATCCTCTTCGAGGGCTGCTGCCATGCCCTCCTCCCGCTTGTCCTCCTCTCCCTCCTAGAGCTATGTTTCTGTTGTGGCTAGAGCATCTAGCCCGGAAAAGTTATCCCCGACAAGCTCTCTCCCGGCAGCATCCTCTGTGGCTTGTGTCTCACTGCCGCCCTAGAAAGAGATCTCGTTTCCAACCTTCCATTTGCTCTTTCTGGCCTTTGCGGCCTTTTCCATCTCTGCGCGGCGGGCATCCTTGTCTTTCGTGACCCTCTTTAGAATGTACGCTGCCTATGCAGCTGAGGTGCGTTTATACATCTCCCCTTCATCCCTGGTGGCCTTCTCCACCAAGGTTCGGCCACTGGAGCTCTTCGTCAAGGGAAGGGAGCTGCCAAGTGCCCGACACTCCCTCAGCATTGCACTCCGGCATCCAATTCAGTATCTGATCATGGGCAGAGTTGGTGTTCAGGGGGATGATGAATGTTGGGAGCTTCAACATCTCAAAGAGACCAAATAGTTGGTCGCACAACCAACCATGGCCGTAAACCGACAAGTTATTGGTCAGCCCCAGCAACAGTCTCATCCTATTCGCCACATCGCCATACAGCCATGCAGGCCTATCCCTTTCCTCCAGCGGTGAGATGTGATGGATGAGGAAATGTGCCCCCACATGCTTGATGGTTAGCCCGGCAGCCACCAGGAGGATTATCCTATTAATTGTCGGGCGCAACCTGTCCTCTAAAAGGCCCTTGGCGCTGTCCTTGCCGCGCTCGACGCACTCTTGCCGCGCTTCACAAAACTCAGGGGCTTCCTTGTCCTGAATCCAGCACCAATCCCCTCTCCATTCGTACCATCTGTCGCATTGGTACCCAGGGAGGTAATCCTTCTTCGACTAGGAAATCCAACTGATGATACCAGAACAGTTAACTTTGCTCTCCACCTGTGGGACAATGTAATGCTGGAACAAATCCACGTTGGGCTTCACCCCATTGAAATTCTCACACAAATGTGCAAAGATTGCCATTTGGCATGAAGTCAAGGAGGTGAAAACCGTAGAAGTTCATGATTGCCTCAAAGAATTCAGAAAAAGGAGGGCAAATACCACAGATGAAATAAGCGGCAAAGAACCGATAAGAATTGGGGGGATTCACATCGCCGCTGCAAAGACCACGGGCGCTCCGTGCCCTTTCTCAATGGGCCTCCCCCACAAGTATCTGTACTTCACCTGAAGCACGGGGCTGCTCAAGGTGGACGGAAGGAAGACGACATCCGTGCTCCGCTTCTTGTTCAGCTCCGCCGATCTTTTTCTCCCCTCGGTGGTGGGCTCCTTTGCCGCAGTCGTCGACTTCTTCTTATCCGAGGGCTTCTTCCCCGTCGTTGCGGCAACGTGAGAAGGATTCATTGGGGAGGATGGCAGCGGAAGGAGAAGCAAGATAGGGAACTGCCGTTTGGCTTGCGGAGGAAGAAGGTGGAGGAGCGGTGCGGGAGTCGGATGAATCGTGTTGTTCCGATTTTCTCTGCTCTTAAGAGGGCAGGAAAGTGGGGCAGAGGCGTGACGCTTCAGAAAGTTACTGTTTTACTATAATTACAACCACCCCACGACGCACAGTAATTGTGCAAGGTGAACGTTGGATTGACTAGTCACCATGGCAAACTGTCACGGCCCTCTCCCGCCACGTGTCCACGCAGTATTTGGGGCCTAGCCCAACGTGCCACCGACACATATGGCTTAGGCCCGGGGGCTTATGTCGGGGAAAATATATGGGGGCAGATATTTTCCCCTGAATCGTGCACGGACAAGCCAAGATTAAAACAGAGATTGGAGAACCAAGAGATTTGAAGGACCAACATGCAACTCAAATGGACCAAGGATTGAGCCTGACGAGCAAGGTATCGACAAGTGAAGGGCCTCCCTTGCCGGGCAGGTGAGCCCGGCAAGGGGCGAGGCCACCACCCAAAGCAAGCAACAAAGCCCCCCCCCAGTAGAGCCTGCCGGGGTCCGAAGGGGTAGAACCGCCCAACCTACCGCTCAAAGCACGAGCCACGTCGTCAATCAGTGAGGTGTCAAGCCGCAAGGTGATTAAGTGGCGGCCATTCGCCACATGGCAGCCATTTCCTATAGAGAAGCCTACAGATGACACCCGTCCTGCAACGTGTCAAGAGAGCAAGAGTGGAGTTGGTGAGATAGCCTAGCAGGCCTTGCCGGGCGCCCAGTGATGTGACACTAAGCGGTGCATTTAATGCACCATGTCAGCCCGCAGAGTTAGGTATGATAGCACTGTTTGCTATCATATTAGTGGATAATGACCACTTTTACCACTGTGGTGACCCCTTAATCTATAAAAGGAGGCCCATGGCACTCGTAGGAGGGGTTAGAAGGTTAGAAAGTTGACAACCACAAGCCACCACATACACGTAGTCGCCTCGGGAAAACCTTGTCGGGCAAGTGTACTACACGCCCCCACATTCATTCTTCCATCAATCCACTAAAGCAGGATTAGGTTCTTACGCCTCGCGGCAGCCCAAACCTGGGTAAATTGATTGTGTGCTCTCTGTCGCACGGTCGTACGCTGGTCTGATCTTTGTGCAACGTGTCGTCCCCCCCGCCGAACCAACAAGGGGCCGCCCCGTCCCATAGGTGGCCACGGAAATCCTGCGACAGGTAGGGCGTCCCGAACTGTGCGCCTAGGGATCGAAGGTAACAAGGGACACAGGGAACACGATGTTTAACCAGGTCCAGGCCCTCTTAATGGAGGCAAAACCCTACATCCTAATTGATTGTATTTGATGTGTATAGGGGTTACAAGAGTCGAACTACCTCGAGATCGTAATGGCTAGAACCCTAGATGTCTAGCTTATATGAATTCTAATGATCTCTACGGACTAAACCCTCTGGTTTATATAGACACCGGAGGGGCCTAGGGTTGCACAGAGTCGGCTTGCAGAAGAAGGAAATTATACATCCGGACACCAATCTTGCCATCCACGCATAGGTGACTCCTATCCGGACACGGGGGAAGGCCTTCTACCTTATATCTTCACCGCCCGTTAGTCCGACCCGTATTACACAGCCCAGACACCCGAGGACCTCCTAATCCAGGACTCCCTCAATCAACACAGCCCGGAGCTGCACCTGTGTATCAAAAGATGATCTCCCAAGAATAATAGATATTTTTCATCTTTAGGCATATCAAGTATAATGAAATCAGTAGGAATAACGTGTCTGTCTAATCTCAAGAGCATGTCTTCAGCTACTCCTATCGGTTTCTCCATAGACTTGTCAGCCATCTACAAAGTTATTCCCATCAGGATGCATTCCCCTAAATTCAACTTGTGATAAAGTGTTAGAGGCATAATGCTTACTCCAGCTCCAATATCACAAAGAACATTGTTTATATCTATGTTACCTATGGAACAAGATTTCATCGGTATACCTGGATCTCCGAGTTTAGCCGATATCTTGTCCTCAAAGGGGTACTTCTTTATCATGGCAACCTGTTCTTCTAAATTCATGCTTCTTTTATTTTTAATAATATCACGCATAAACTTTGCAAAAGTAGGAAACTTCAATATGTCAATTACATGCAAAGAAACTTGAAGATTCATTATATCTTTCAAGAAGGAAGCATATCAGGCTGCAAGTAGGACTATGCATGGGAGTCCCACCTTTAGCCCACTTGATCCCACTAAGTTTGGTGGGAATAACAAGTCAACCCGTCACAACTTACACAAATTATATGCGCACACGTGGGATCGCACTTAGCTCTCACGATTGCAAATATCATGCCGCAAGATGGGCCACAACACGTACAAACGCAACTAGCAGCTAAACTAGTGATATTCATCGCGTTTAAATCGCTAGGCGGTCGGAACTAGTAGCTTACTAGCTTGCGGCGCGCTGATAGCCTGGTGGATACTACGGCGACGACCCTCCTCTGGCCTGCCGTAGGTGAGGACATGTTGGAAGCCTTGCGACGGTCGTCGCCCCTTCACAAGAACAGTTCCGGGCCCTATCGGAGCTGGCCACCGAGGACTCATTGGCAAGATAGTCTCCTTCCAAGGCACGGTGCTCAATCGAGTGGTGGAGACTAGAGACAGAGGTGCAGCTGAAATGCCGGGGACCCGACAGGTTGGTGTTGATGAGGTGCCTCGGTGGCCTCTGGTGGCGCGTGACACGCGGAGGGGTGCAATAGAGTCGGCGAGCTGTTGTGGTTGGAGGTGAAGGAGATGCCGGCCGATCTTGGTGTGCGAGCAATGATGAACTCGCCAGGTGATACGTCCATTTTGCATCATGCTTTTATATCGATATTTATTGCATTATGGGCTGTTATTACACATTATGTCACAATACTTATGCCTTTTCTCTCTTATTTTAGAAGGTTTACATGAAGAGGGAGAATGCCGGCAGCTGGAATTCTGGGCTGGAAAAGGAGAAAATATTAGAGACCTATTCTGCACAACTCCAAAAGTCCTGAAACTCCAAAAGTCCCATTTAATTCCACTCTCATCTGCAGCCTGAGAAGCATATAACTCATAATTCAAAGCTGGCCTAACTGCCTTAGGGTAAGGGAGAGTTTTCTTTGTTTTACCTTTCTCTTTTTATTTCTCCTTACCTTTATCTTTGTCTTTCGAAGCCTGACTGCTCTCACCTCTTGTTGGATATGGAGGCTTGCTCCTCTTCTATATGGTTGTTTCTTCTATTCTATCATGGTCCCGCCCAGCCTCTTCTTCATTCTTCTTGCTATTATCGTCGACGGTCTCTGCGTCAGAATCAACTTCTTTATCATTCTCCCCTTCTTCTTCATTACCATGTGCATCTTGTTGATCTGGTTCTTCTTGGTCCTTGTTATTGTTGAGGAGTTCATCTTCTTGAGTTTATTGTCGACTTTCTCTCCTCTTCAAGGCATGTTCATTCTCATATCACTCAGGTCCTTTTAGGTCCTGCATCATTTTATGAGTTTTAGAAATTTGTGATCATTGAGTTTCTATCATGCGAGAATGTTTACCAAGATTGTTCACAACATGACATAAACCATCTACCAGAAAGATAAGATATAACCTTTTCATTGTGATGAATACACAATCTTAGGTCTCTATTGAAACCCTCTTGATGGTGCTTAAACCTATTCATCGTCTCCCTAAGCTCGTCTTCCTACGGATAGATACTAAATAGATCCACTTTTTCATGAATAACTTGTTCAATACGTTTACCTTTTTCTTGAAGCACCTTCTTAAATTCCTCCATGTCTTCAACATGATAAATTTTTCCAGTGTATTTAACAGGCTCCTCAATATTCCGTTCCTCCCTAGCAGTTATAATTTTTTTTCTATTAATTCTTTTCCTTCTTATAGAGTAAGGGACATAAAGCATCCTCTTGTACTTAAATAAATGAAAGATTTAGATTCATCATTAATTCCATGATAAAATATATGGAGTATAACATACTCGGCAAAACCATGGTTAGCGCAAAGATTCAAATAGAATAGAATGTCTCCCCCAAGCTACATATAGGCTCTCTCCGATTTCCTAAACAAAAGAAGTAAGATCTTTTCGAAGTTTCACAATTTTGGAGCAGGGGGAAATTTAGCCATAAACTTCTCTGCACACATCTTCCAGCTAGTTATGTTGTGATATTGTAGTATATTATACCACTGTTCTACCTTATCTTTCAAAGAGAACTTGAAGAGTTCCAATAAAACAAATACTCTGGACAAATCTTTGATTTTAGAAGTCCCCCATAAAGCATCAAAGAACATAAGATGTGCTTGAGGGTCTTCTTCCTTAGTCCCTGAAAAGGCATGCTTTTGACTTGAGGATAGTCAATGAAATACTTAGTAGCATAATTTGTAGGATATATTATACGAGATCTGGAGCCCATATACGAAGAACAATATTACCTCATAGATTGTTTTTTGAGTAATCATCATTTCTGCAAACAAAATATTGAGCTCAATAGTTTGATCGTTTTGTAGTTTTTCTAATAATGGAGCTCGAAGCTCCAATGGAATACAAGGAATGTAATCTGGCAAATAAGTCTTACCAAAACGAGTAGAACCCCTGTCAGTATCAGGAAGCATCTATAATAACAGCACATACAGAACATTTATGAATCAAATACTCTGTGCTTCACTCACCGGCAATGGCGCCAGAAAATACTTGATGATCTGCAAGACACATGGGGGAGTGTAGCACTTTCATGTAAGTATCCCAAATAGTTATTGTCCAAACAAAGAGTGGAGGACAGTATTTATGAGTGATGTTTCTATCACACACAAGTTGTCATAGCTCTTGTGTCAAGTAATTGTATGTGATTCTGTAGAATCTATTAATGTTACAAGAGGATAATAAACCAGTGTAGTAAATATGATGAGATGGTTGCTACGATAGTAATAATTACTTGAAAATAAAGCACATGAATTAAAGACTGAAAGTAGAAGTGTTTTCCTACAGTCTAGAAATTGGGCGTAGAGAAACTTCGGATCATGGTATACCTCAAGTGTGCCAGTTCAATGGTAATTGTGACTCTCGTAGGAGTTGTTGAGATTCCCCCAAAGAGGAAGGGTGAAATAGAACAAAAGAAAAGTATTTCCCTTAGTTAGATAACCAATGTTATCAATCGGTAGGAAGCTTACAAGCTAACAACTTAAACATCATGCACACAAGTGATACGTCTCCAACGTATCTATAATTTTTCATTGTTCCATGCTATTATATTATCTGTTTTGGATGTTTTACATGCATTATTATGCTATTTTATATTATTTTTGGGACTAACATATTAACCAGAGCCCAGTGCAAGTTTATGTTTTTCCTTGTTTTTGAGTTTTACAGAAAAGGAATATCAAACGAAGTCCAAATGGAATAAAACTTTACGATGATTTTTCTTGGACTAGAAGACACATGTAGGACTTGGAGGATAAAGTCAAATGAGTCCCAAGGCGGCCACAAGCCTCAGGGGCGCGCCCTGAGGGCTTGTGGGCCCCTCGGAGCTCCTCCAACCCTAATTCTTGGCCTATAAATTTAGAAATATTCCCAAACCAATAGAAGCATCCACCAAAATACTTTTCTGCTACCGCAAGCCTCTATTTCCGCGAGATCCCATCTTGGGGCCTTTTTTGGCATCCTGTCGGAGGGGCATTCGATCACGGAGGGCATCTACACCAACTCTATTGCCCTACCAATGAAGCATGAGTATTTTACCACAAACCTATGGGTCCATAGCTAGTAGCTAGGTGGCTTCTTCTCTCTCTTTGATCTTTAATACAATGTTCTCCTCGATGTTCTTGGAGTTCTATCCAATGTAATATTCTTTTGCAGTGTGTTTGTTGAGATCCGATGAATTGTGTATTTATGATCAGATTATCTATGAATATTACTTGAGTCTTCTCTGAATTATTATATGCATGGTTTGATATCTTTGTATTTCTCTTTGAATTATCGGTTTGGTTTGGCCAACTAGATTGGTTTTTCTTGCAATGAGAGAGGTGCTTAGTTTTGGGTTCAATCTTGCAATGTCCTCACCCAGTGACAAAGTAGGGGTAGCGAGGCGCGTATTGTATTGTTGCCATCAAGGGTAAAAAGATGGGGGTTTCATCATATTGCTTGAGTTTATCCCTCTACATCATGTCATCTTACTTAAGGTGTTACTCTGTTCTTATGAACTTTTACTCTAGCTGCATGCTCGATAGCAGTCGATGTATGAAGTAATAGTAGTAGATGCAAGCGGGAGTCGGTGTACTTGACACATACGTGATGCCTATATTCATAATCATTACCTTGGATATCGTCATAATGTGGCGCTTTTCTATCAATTGTGCGACAGTAATTTGTTCACCCGCCGTATTATTTTCCTTCAAGAGAGAAGCCTCTAGTGAAACCTATGGCCCCCGAGTCTATTTTCCATCATATATTTTCAGTTCTATAAACCAAAAAACCCAAAAATACCTTGCTGAAATTTATTTACATTTATATTGTTTAACATTTTAGTAATCTTTTATATCTATCTCTATCAGATCTCATCCTTGCAAGTGACCGTGAAGGGATTAACAACCCCTCTATCGCGTTGGGTGCAAGTGTTTGATTGTTTGTGCAGGTGCATAGATTGGAGACTTGCGTGTATCTCCTACTGGATTGATAACTTGATTCTTAACTGAGGGAAATACTTATCTCTAATTTGCTGCATCACGCTTTCCTCCTCAAGGGAAAAACCAACGCAAGCTCAAGTATAGCAGGAAGAATTTCTGGCGCCATTGTCGGGGAGATCTACATCAAGCCTACCAAGTACCCCAACATAAACTCTCATCTCTTGCATTACATTATTTTCCATTTGCCTCTCGTTTTCCTCTTCCCCACTTCTAAAACATTTTTAGAAAAACACAAAAAGATGTGCCTTTTTATTCGCCCTTCTTTCATTCGTCTTTTCGTTCGCTTTTTGGTTGCTCGTGTGTTAGATTGCTTGCTTTGTCGTGATGTCTCAAGAAAATACCAAGTTGTGTGACTTTTCGAATAATAATAATAATGATTTTATTAGTACTCTGATTGCTCCCGCCACTAGTGCAGAATCTTATGAAATTAATGTTCTTTGCTGAATCTTGTTATGAAAGATCAATTTTCTGGCCTTCCTAGTGAAGATGATGCAACCCATATAAATACTTTTGTTGAGTTGTGTGATATGAAGAAGAAAGATGTGGATAATGATATTGTTAAATTGAAGCTATTTCCGTTCTCATTACGAGATCACGCTAAAACTTGCTTTTCATCTTTTCCTAAAAATAGTATTGATTCATGGAATAAGTGTAAAGATGCTTTTATTTCCAAGTACTTTCCTCTCTCTAAGATCATCTCCCTTAGGAAAGATATTATGAATTTTAAGCAACTTGATCATGAACATGTTGCACAATCTTGGGAGAGGATGAAATTGATGCTGAGAAATTTCCCTACTCATGGTTTAAGTTTATGGATGATCATACATTTTTTATGCCAGATTGAATTTTGCATCTAGAAATCTTTTAGATTCTGCCACAGGAGGTACTTTTATGGAAATTACTTCGAGAGAAGCTACTAAACTCCTATATAATATTATGTCTAATTATTCTCAATCGCATACCAAAAGATCTTCCACTAGTAAAAATGTGCATGTGATTGAAGAAATTGATACCTTGAGTGGAAAGATGGATGAACTTATGAAATTGGTTGCTAGTAAGAGTGTTCCTATTGATCCTAATGATATGCCTTTGTATAGTTTGATTGAGAATAATAATGATTCTATGGATGTGAATTTTGTTGGTAGGAACAATTTTGGTAATGACGCATATAGAGGTAATTTCAACCCTAGGCCGTTTCCTAGTAATTCCTATAATAATTATGGTAATTCCTACAACAATTCTTATGGAAATTATAATAAATACCCTATTGTATTGAGAATAATATTAAAGAATTTATTAATTAGCAAAAAGTTATCAATGCTATGGTTGAAGAAAAATTGCTCGAGATTGATGATTTGGCTAGGAACGTTGATAGAATTTCTCTTGAGATTGATTCTTTGATAATTAGATCTATGCCACCCAAGCATTATATTAATGAATCTCCGAAAGCTATTAAAATTTCTATTGATGAGTGTAAATAAAGAACCGCTAGGCTGCGTGCTAAGCGATATTGGTTTGTAAAAGCGTGTTCTTCTAGTTTTTTGTGAAAATGATGATGAAGATCTTAAAGTGATTGGTGTGAATCCTATTGAATCTTTGTTTTCTAATATAAATATTGATAAATATGGGACTGGAGATGAGTCAACTTTAGCTAGAAGGCGTCCCAATGATTCAGAGTTTATAGATCTTAATGCAAAAATTGATAAAAGTGGGATTGGAGAGGTCAAAACTTTAAGTAGCAATGAACCCACTCTTTTGGATTTCAAGGATTTTTAATTATGATAATTGTTCTTTGATAGATTGCATTTCCTTGTTGCAATCCATATTGAATTCTCCACATGCTTAAGCTTTTACTAAACATATCGTTGATGTTATGATGAAGTCTTTTGAAGAAAAGCTTGAATTGGAAGTTTCTATTCCTAGAAAACTTTATGATGAGTGGGAACCTACTATTAAGATTAAAATTAAATATTATGAGTGCCATGCTTTGTGTGATTTGGGTGCTAGCGTTTCCACGATTCCAAAAACTTTATGTGATGTGCTAGGTTTCCGTGAATTTGATAATTGTTCTTTGAATTTGCATCTAGCGGATTCCACTATTAAGAAACCTATGGGAGGGATTAGTGAGGTTCTTATTGTTGCAAATAGGAATTATGTGTGCGTAGATTTCATTGCCTTGATATAGATTGCAATCCTACATGTCTTATTATTCTTGGTAGACCTTTCCTTAGAACGATTAGTGCAATTATTGATATGAAAAAATGAAACATTAGATTTCAATTTCCGTTAAGGAAGGGCATGGAACACTTTCCAAGAAATAAAATTAAGTTTCCATATGAATCTATTATGAGGTCTACTTATGGTTTGCATACCAAAGATGACAATACCTAGATCTATGTTTTATGCCTAGCTAGGGGCGTTAAACAATAGCACTTGTTGGGAGGCAACCCAATTTTATTTTTATGTTCTTGGTTTTGGTTATGTTTTGCAATAAATACACATTATTACCTCTGTAATAATTGTGTTTTGGTGTTTTAATTAGTGTTTGAGCGAAGCAAGACCTTTGGGATGGTCTATGGTGATAGTTGATTTGATCTTGCTAAAAAACAGAAACTTTTGCGCTCATTGCCAGAATTTCTAAATATCACAGAAGCATGGAAAAACTCTGAAAATTTTACACAAGATTGATATAGAAATTGCCTCTGTTGTTATAATGTTTTAGAATTTTTGGAGTTACAGAAGTATACGATGTTTTCAGATTGCTACAGACTGTTCTGTTTTTGACAGATTCTGTTTCCTATGTGTTGTTTGCTTATTTTGATGAATCTATAGGTAGTATTGGGGGGTATGAACCATGGAGAAGTTGGAATACAGTAGATATTACACCAATATTAATAAAGAATGAGTTCACAGCGGTACCAAAAAGTGGTGATTTATTTTCTTATACTAATGGATCTCATGAGTTTTCTTGTTGAGTTTTGTGTTATGAAGTTTCAAGTTTTGGGTAAAGATTTGATGGACAAGGGAATAAGGAATGGCAGAAGCCTAATCTTGGGGATGCCCAAGTCACCCCAAGGTAATATTCAAGGACAACCAAGCATCTAAGCTTGGGGATGCCCCGGATGGCATCCCCTATTTTGTCCTCGACTATCGGTAAATTTACTTGAGGCTATTTTTTTATTCACCACATGATATGTGTTTTGCTTGGAGCGTCTTGTATGATATGGGTCTTTGCTTTTTAGTTTGCCACAATCATCCTTGATGTACACACCTTTTGAGAGAGTCATGCATGAATCGCGAATTTATTAGAATACTCTATGTGCTTCACTTATATTTTTTGAGCTAGGAAATTTGCTCTAGTGCTTCACATATATCTTTTTAGAGCACGGTGGTGGCTTTATTTTATAGAAATTGTTGAACTCTCATGCTTCACTTATATTATTTTGCGAGTCTCTAAACAGCATGGTAATTTGCTTAGGTTATGAATCTAGTCCTAATATGATGGGCATCCAAGAGGGATACAATAAAAACTTTCATATAAAGAGCGTTGAATACTATGTGAAGTTTGATTCCTTATAATTGTTTTGAGATATAAAAATGGTGATATTAGAGTCATGCTAGTGAGTAACTGTGGATTTGTAGAAATACTTGTGTTAAAGTTTGTGATTCCCGTAGCACACATGTATGGTGAACCGTCATGTGATGCAGTCGGAGCATAATTTATTTTTTGATTGTCTTCCTTATGAGTGGAGGTCGGGGACGAGCGATGGTCTTCTCCTACCAATCTATCCCCCCCAGGAGCATGCGTGTAGTACTTTGTTTAGATGGCTAATAGATTTTTGCAATAAGTATGTGAGCTCTTTATGACTAATGTTGAGTCCATGGATTATACGCACTCTCACCCTTCCACCATTGCTAGCCTCTCTAGTACCACGCAATTTTCGCTGATGCATTAAACCCACCATTACCTTCCTCAAAACAGCCACCATACCTACCTATTACGGTATTCCATAGCCATTCCAAGATATATTGCCATGCAACTTCCACCGTTCCGTTTTATTATGACACGCACCATCATTGTCATATTGCTTTGCATGATCATGTAGTTGGCATAGCATGCATGTAGTACTTTGTTTCGATGGCTAATACATGTCACTCTTTATCATTGCACATCCCGGTACACCATCGGAGGCATTCATATAGAGTCACATTTTGTTCTAGACTTCTAGTATCGAGTTGTAATTCTTGAATTGTCACTACTAGGGAAAACCTTATACACAGAGGTATAGCAGTAGCGTTGGTCAAAACTCGGCGCTAGCGCTACTTAGTATAGCGCTTGTTACAAAACCACGCTACAACCATTGTTTTAGCAGTAGCGCGTCTCCATAGAAAAGCACTACTACTAAAATTCCCTCACTAATGCCGGTAGGCTAGGAATAGTAGTAGCGGTTCACCCAGAAGCACGCTACTGCTAAAAACTTTGTAGCAGCACGTTTATGCTGTAGAGCGCTACTGCTATGAAAAAGAAAATAAATAGAAAAATAAGTAGAAAAGTAAATGAAAATGAAAGAAATATAAAAAGGAGAAATGAAAAAAATAAAATGTAAAGAAAACAAAAGAAAAATAAAACAGAAAGGAATAGTTGTAGTGCATTTCGCTGGAACACGCTATAGCTATCTTAGCTATAGCACGTTTCGGCAAAACGCGCTACTGCTAGTTTGACTCAAATCCCGGCAGCCCGGGCTCAAAATTTCGCTAAGTCCTTTCCCCCCTCTCTACTCCCGTCCCCCCCTGTCCCCCAACTGCTCCATCGCCGCCGTCGCCCTGCCGCCTTCGACCACACCGCCACCGCCCGAGGCCGCCTTCGACCACACCGTCGCCGCCCGCCGCCTTCGACCACACCGCCGCTACCCGAGGCTGCCCTCGACCTCACAGCCGCCGCCCGAGGCCATCATCGACCTCACCGTCGCCTCCCTCGAGCTCACCGCCGCCGCCCGAGCCAGAGCCTGCCCTCGCCGCCGACCGTAAGGCTCTGCCTCTCCTGTCCCCTACCCTCCTCTCTCTCTCTCTGCTAGGGCAATTCATATATATGTTGATACTGTGTTCATATGAACCCTAGGTGTTCATATGAACCCTAGACTTTTTAGGGCAGTAGGCATTTTATAGCATTTAGGAAAAATGATTAGCAATTTTTTTAGGAAATTAGCTAGGGAAATTTTTGTGAAAATGCCTAAACAGTAATTCCATTTAGCTTTAAACTAATAGAGGGTATATAAATAATAGTAGCATTTAGATTTAAATTAACAGAGGCTGTAAACAAAAAACACTTAGCTATAAAAAAATATTTGGACTACGGACCTAAATTTGTTCCAAATTTCATTCAAATGAAATTTGAATTATTTGGACTATGGACCTGAATATTTTTGAAGAAATTGGGTGTAGGTACTAAGGTCTTGCTGTGGAAATTTTGGTGAGGTCAGAAGGGTTAGAGAAAATGGAGTTCCTAGACTTTTAGCTTTAGACAGAAAACAAAAGTATTTAGCTATAAATAAAAAACAGTAGCTATGGCATTTAGCTATAAACAAAAAACAAAATTGTTTTTCTTTTCAAAAACTTGGTCAAACTAATTGTTGCTATGTAAACAAAAAACAAGACTGTTTTTATATGATATATGTCATTGATGTTCATTTGCATATTCCATTATTGTTGATTATATCCTTTCATTGAAGTGTCCATGTTATATGCAAATTCCTCAATAGTGTTTGCTCATGTTATATCTTTTCATTGAAGTTGTTCGATTGTGCCCAAGTGGCTTTGTTGTTTCCAGTGAATGATGCTGAGTGGCCTATGTTTGTCGGAATTTTGATTCATTTCTGTTCCGGCAAATTTCAGGTTCTCGATTTGTCGACTTTTTAGCAAAGGTCATGCCGAAATTTTCCGTGAATTTCGGCATGACTTGTGCTACAAACTAGGACATATCGAGTGCCCGGGATTTGCCACACCAGGAAGGAGTCAACATTCCTGCAAAACAATAGGCCTTTTTTATGTCATTATTCATTTTATTAGGTCTAGAATTAATTGACTAGATTTAATCATAGGAAACATGGCTAGCAACGATGAAGGACATGGTTCTGGTGATTGCGACGATGTCTACCGGGCGGCGGACAAATTTTTTAGCCTTGCCGACGATCAACCGATGTTGTTGCTGGGCCCACCGGTGGCATCGGGGACTGAGACCAACACGCAGACCGGTGCTGAGACTGAGACCGGCACTGAGACTCAGACCGGCATCGAGACCGGCGCTGCCTTGGGGAGCGGAGCCGGTGTAGAACCGAAAGCAAAGAGGCAACGGCTTCCTAACAAACTCAGGACTACTAGACTGGTGGTCACGGAGGTGGACGACGGCAATTTTGAGCCAAAGGCGCCCGAGGAAGCGCGTCAATGCTATGGCAATCAAATAGGCTGCATCGTATGGACAACCGCCACCATCAACAATGAGAAACTACAGAAGATAGAAAATATGAGGAGCTCCCTCCTAAAGAAGTTTCACCAGATATTCTTGTTCCCGGGCCGGAATGAGAAGGATTATGAAGATCTAGATGAGGACCCGGCAATGAAGAAGATAAACAAACACGCCATGACCAAGTTTAGCGATGCGTTGGCCGCTTGGAAAAATCGAGTGAAAGCAAAGATCATCTACAAGAAGGAACCCTACTACGAGATTGTAAAGGATAATCCGACAATCACGGAAGAGCAGTTTCAAATATTCAAGGAGGCTTGCGAGGCCAAAGCTGCCAAAAAAAGTCTAAGTACATGAAGGGGCTTCAAGAGAGGAACATTGGGAGCCACCACCTCGGAAGTCGTGGTTACGGCGGAAAGAGGTCCAAATGGGCCAAGGAGGATGCGGAAGCCGCGTGTCTGGGCATCCCAGACCCCTTGGCAGATTGCACCGTCCCGCTGGAGCGTGACATCCTCAGGGCCCCGCACCGTTGGGACCCAGTGAAGAAGGTTTACGAGACAAAACCGGTCATTATGGAGTTCATGAGACTTCTGGTAATTTTAGTTTCTGATCAATTCGACTGCACACGTTAGTCATATTTGTAAACGATCCTTGTGCCTTTTGTAGAGAGAGCAGCACCGGATTGCGGCCGAAAGCGACTCGCCGTTTGAGGCAATGGCGAGGCCCATGTGGGACACTCCATTCAACTGGGCGTTGAACATATTGAAACAACAACCTGTGGATACTCGACGGTCGTATGGACGTGTGCACGGTGTCGGAGACGGCGCCACATGGAAGAAGTACTACCGTGAGACCACGAAGGAGAGAAAGGAAAGACAGAGGTTAACTGAAGAAAACATCGACAAAAAGGTTGAGAGTGTGGTTGAGAAGAAATCATCTTAGACAGTCGCAACAGCGGTAGCTGCCGCAAAACAGGTGGTTGCAGATTTGTCTACTTCCTTGGTGACGGGCGTTTTCACTTGGACAAGGAAAAATCCAGAAAAAAAATGCAGAGGACTTTCCCCTTGCTGACTTCTTGGGGAGCAGCTCGACTAGCGTTGCACCAGCACCTGCTCCCGCACCGGCTCCTGTACCGGACGTGCTCGGTGGTGCTTCGTCTTTGGCTGAGCTCGACGCCCTCACAGTATCTGTCACACCGGCCCCCTTCAATATAAATGTATAATCTCCTGTTTTCGTTGCCTTTCGGATGTCTCACGTCGCAGACTTTTCTTTGCAGGCCGACGAAACCCCTGCACCATATTGTACACCATCGGCGACCAGAAGGTGGACGTGGGGAAGGCGATGATAATGGAGCCGAAGGAACCATTGTTCCACAGCCGGCCGATCCCCCCGAACGTCTTCAAGGTTTCCATGGCCAGTGTCAAACCAGGCCACGAGAATTTGCCTCCTCCAATACTAGTCGGTGACAACGACGAGACACCGCGGCGGGTTGGTGATTGTTGTAATGGGTGGGTCCTGTTGTGGCCAAAGAGTTTGCTTCGTCTGGAGGCGGCCGGGGCACACCCACGAGCATGCAGCCTCAGCAAGGTATGAACATCAACACCCCACCTACCCAATTAGCGTCGGGTGTCGGGTTGGGTGATAGCGGATGGGGTAAGGAGGAGGCTCCATTAGTCGCTGATGACATCGGCATGGATGAGGATGAGGACGATGATGGCGCTGCACAATATGTCTATACTGGCGCCTCCTCAGGGTTTGAGCGTCATGAGTCGGTGCCTGAATTGCCATCTCAACGTATTATGGATGACCTTCCAGTAGTAAAGAAGTCTAGTAAGAGAGCGAGGAAAGGCAAAAAAAGTTGATTCTATGATCCAGCCGCCTCAGCAGCCTCGGCGTCAGGACCGTATAGATATCCCCGATGTGGATAAATGGCATATCCCCGGTCAACCAATCCTACCTGCAATAGTGCTACGGGTCAGATTCGGCAATCTAAGGAGACTTCATGACGATGTGTTGCGGGTAGAGAAAGGCCTCATCGCCTCGAAAGATCCAGGATACCCACTCTATGTGGTTAACATTCCGCGGCAAATGTCGTACGTCGACAGCTTCCCCGCGGATAAGTTCTTCCTCCGATTCGATTACATATTTGACATGTTTCACGTGAAGAAGCTGGATTTTACGTTTGTCCGCCTTTATGCCTTGCACATGAACTACATCATCGGGGTTGAGCAGATATCTCATATCTGTGTTGCTGACCCGTACTACATGCATGAGGGCTTCTTGGGAGTCTGCGCAAAGCACCGTGAATACGCGAGGATTACGTCATCAGTTTAATGCTCGCCAATAAGGACAAGGAGGCGATTCTCGTGCCTTATCATCCCGTGTAAGTCATCCATGCTGCTATCCTTCCTTCGATTTCAATCATTCATTTGCATGGTGGAGGCTAATTAATTTGAGGTGTACTTATTTTGTGCAGCGGCGGGCGTGCCGTCCTCATCATCCTCTACCCCTGATTCTCCCACGCTCTTTACCTGGACTCGTCGAAGAACATTCACAAAAAGGATTACACCCACATCAAGGATGTTCTCGACAGTGCTATGTTTTACTACCAAGCAAGGGGTGGAGAGGTCAGGGACAAGAATAGAAGGGGCGGCAGGGTCGCCTTCGGCCATAAGACCGACTTCTGCTGCATCCAACAACCGAACGATTCTCTTAATGATGGATTCTATGTCCTACACCACATGCTGGAGTACAGACGGGATCACTAGAACCTTCGCATGTCACCTAGATCTGGCGATGCCCATATTCTACAATGGGCAAAGGACATAGGAGATATCGTGGATCATCGACTTCGAGCTGAATTCTATAACATCCAGCGCGAACTTGCCCAAATCATCATGAAGGAGCTCGTCGGAAAAACAGGGATGTTCTACGGAGAAGGACAAATGTCGCGGGAAGACGTCCGAACATGGATAGCCTCTCAGTGTCTCGACATGAAGCCTTTCACTAAGATCAAGGACTATCTCCCTGACTTGGATGGATGGAACGACATGTTGGAGTGATTGTCGATATATGACAATGTGTCCGTTTAGTCCATACTTTCTGTATGACAAAACTTTGAGTTATGCACGGTGAAACTTTATTTGTGATGTAATTAAACCGTCCTCCTCCTTGACTAGCGAAAATCACTCTAGTTAGGGCATTTTGGGGTACGATGAACTTTGTTATTTATGCTTATGATATGTTGTTTCTATTTTTGCCAAGTCTGTCTCTTTCTGTTGCTCAACTATATATGTTGCATATCATCGACTCATGTGATGATGCAGGTGCATAGATCATAGATGGCGAAGAAGTGCTACGCCAGGAGTGTATATACGACAAGTGGCCGGAGTGTCAGGCCCAGGTGTACCGGTTTTTGGTTTCCGAGCGACATGCAATAGTTAGTTTAGGTTCACGCTAATGCGAGAGAGGGATACGAACTCTTGTACTCAAAGTGATAGCTCTTCTCGCGTATATCATTGTTTAGATGGATGAGGATGTATTTGCAAGTAACTGACACTTGTATCGCTATTTTCGGGATGATGACGAGAGACCACTTTGTGTTGGATGATGATTATGATGATGACATGATTTGATGAGACTAATTGTATGTATATGCTATGATTACATTTGTATGTGTATGATATGCTAAATATTATTGTATAAAGACTATTCAAATACAAAACAAATACAAAACAAATATGCAGGGGAAAAAACTAATAAAACTAGTAGTAGCGAGGGGGGAAATTTAGCAGTAGTGTCGCCTTACCAGTAGCGCTTCCCAGTAAACAGCGCTGCAGATAATATCAGCAATGCCCTTTTCTAAAGAGCGCTACAGCTATTCATGTATAGCAGTAGCGTGGGACAACAGGCGTTACTGCTATACGTTAGCCGTAGCGCCTTATTAGTAGCGCCGGTCCCTGCGCTACTGAGAGGCCCAAAACCCGCGCTGCTGCTAGGCTTTTCCCTAGTAGTGTGTAAGTAAATAAAAGTGTGATTGAGGGAGTCCTGGATTAGGGGGTGTTCGGGTACCCGGACTATACCTTCAGTCGGACTCCAGGACTATGAAGATACAAGATTGAAGACTTCGTCCCATGTCCGGATGGGACTTTCCTTGGCGTGGAAGGCAAGCTTGGCGATGCGGATATTCAAGATCTCCTACCATTGTAACCGACTCTGTGTAACCCTAACCCTATCCGGTGTCTATATAAACCGGAGGGTTCTAGTCTGTAGGACAACTTCATCATACAAAAATCATACCATAGGCTAGCTTCTAGGGTTTAGCCTCCTTGATCTCGTGGTAGATCTACTCTTGTACTACCCATATCATCAATATTAATCAAGTAGGAGTAGGGTTTTACCTCCATCGAGAGGGCCCGAACCTGGGTAAAAACATCGTGTCCCTTGTCTCCTGTTACCATCCACCTAGACGCACAGTTCGGGACCCCCTACCCGAGATCCGCCGGTTTTGACACCGACATTGGTGCTTTCATTGAGAGTTCCTCTGTGTCGTCACTTTTGGGCTCGATGGCTCCTATGATCATCAACGATGATGCGGTCCAGGGTGAGATTTTTATCCCTGGACAGATCTTCGTCTTCGGCGGCTTCACACTGCGGGCCAATTCGCTTGGCCACCTGGAGCAGATCGAAAGCTACGCCCCTGGCCATCAGGTCGGGTTTGGAAGCTTAAACTACACGGCAGACACCCGCGGGGATTCGATCTTCGACGGATTCAAGCCACAGCTGAACACGCCGCACTGTGTCGAGAGGCATGATCTAGCTCTGCCGCCGAACAGTGCCCTGGAGGCCGCACAAGCACCGGTTCCGACCCTTTATTCGGATTCTATTGCGCCAATCGAGGATGAGCGGTTGGACGTCACCTCGGGGGTACGATCTCAAAGGCGATCGAGCCGAACGTCAGCCCCGTGTTCCGCATGGCCCGTGACTCCAAGGAGCCGGATTCCTCTTCGAACTTCGAACCCCCCGCGCCCCTGCCGATCGAATCCAATTGGACGCCGATAATGGAGTTCACCGCCGCGGACATCTTTCAGCACTCGCCTTTTGGCGACATCCTGAATTCTCTAAAGTCTCTCTCTTTATCAGGAGAGCCCTGGCCAGACTACGGTCAGCGAGGATGGGATACGGACGATGAAGAAATTCAAAGCCCACCCACCACCCACTTGGTAGCCACTTTCGACAATTTAAACGACATGCTCAACTTCGACTCCGCGGACATCGACAGCATGGACGACGATGCAGGAGATACAGATGAGCCAACGCCCATAGGGCATTGGACAGCCACCCCATCTCACGATGTGTACATGGTGGATACCCCTAAAGGAAACGATAACAAGGAAAAAGGGGATGGAACGGGGGATCGATCCCTCGAAAAGCAATCAAAGCATCGGCGTAAACGCCGACCCAAGCCTCGCCTCAATAAGGACCCAGCCATAGAGCAGGATGAGCCGGTAGACGACGAGCAGGCCTTAGAGCAACCATCCAAACAGGGCAACACGGATAAAGAAACCGAACATCCCTCCCCCAGTGAAAACGGCACTCCGGACGACCTTATGCCAGATAAACCAACGAAGCAGAAGAATCTCCACAAGAGGCTCGTTGCAACAGCATGTAGCCTGAAAAAGCAGAAGCGGAAGCTAAAAACGGCGAAAGATGCACTCAAGATCCGATGGAGCAAAGTAATCAATACCGCAGATAAATACGGCGACAGTCGCAGCATTAAAAGCTATCCAAAGAAAAGGCTACTGCCCAAATTCGACGAAGAGGCCCTAGAGCCCTCGCATTCAAAAAATAAGAAAGCCACATGGTCGGGTAGACGACCCCATGGCCAGCACAAAGCGGCAAGCGGCGCCGCACTTAAATCGGCATGCGACCCACTTAAGGATTTGCATCAGGGCCCAGTCAGGTCCATTTACGGGCCAAGAAAGCAAGCTCTCGTAAGCAATGCAATAAAGCCATCATCAGAATCCGGCACACCCAAATACAGCGGCGCCGCACACCCCCTATGTTTCACCGATGAGGTCCTGGACTATGAATTTAGAGAGGGATTCAAACCCGTAAACATAGAGGCATATGATGGAACAACAGACCCTGGAGTCTGGATCGAGGATTATATCCTCCACATACATATGGCTAGAGGAGATGACCTCCATGCCATAAAATACTTACCCCTTAAGCTTAAAGGGCCAGCCCGGCATTGGCTTAAAAGCCTTCCTGAAAACACAATCGGAAATTGGGAAGAACTCGAGGACGCTTTCCGAGCAAATTTTCAAGGGGCCTATGTCCGCCCTCCGGATGCAGACGATCTTAGTCACATAACTCAACAGCCCGGAGAATCAGCTCGGCAATTCTGGAATAGATTCCTCACTAAAAAGAATCAGATAGTCGACTGTCCGGACACCGAAGCCTTAGCAGCTTTCAGGCATAACGTCTGAGACGAATGGCTCGCCAGACACCTCGGCCAAGAAAAGCCAAGAACAATGGCCACACTAACAAGCCTCATGACCCACTTTTGTGCAGGAGAGGACAGCTGGCTGGCAAGATGCAGCCCCAGCGACCCAAGTACATCCGAAACTAGGGATGGAAATGGAAAACCGCGACGCAACAAGGACCGTCGCCGGACTAAGGAAAAAAGTCTCAAGAGCACGGCAGTCAACGCCGGATTCAAAAGCTCACGACAGAATCAAACAAAGCCACCCCTCCAGGATAACAGGGATGATCCATCCAACTTAAACAAAATCCTGGACAGGATATGTCAAACACACAGTACTCCCGGTAAGCCTGCTAACCATACCCATAGAGATTGTTGGGTTTTCAAACAATCTGGCAGACTCAATGCTGAACACAAGGGGCTCGACACACCAAGCGAAGACGAGGACGAACCCCAAAAGCAGAGCACCAGGAAACAAAAGAACTTCCCACAAAAAGTAAAAACAATAAACTTACTTCACATAACAAAACATGCGGCGCCCATAAAGGTACGCACCACACGACCTATCCCAAAGGGGTCCCGCCATTGGTTGTCAAAACCAATCATCTTCGATCGGCTGGATTATTCTAGAAGTACCAGGAACGCAGGCTGGACTGCCTTGGTACTCGATCCAATAATTGGCGGATTCCAGTTTTCAAATGTCCTTATGGACGGCGGCAGTGGACTAAACCTAATATATCAGGACACAGTCCGCCACATGGGGATAGACCCAGCAAGAATCCGCCGCAGCAAAACCACCTTTCAAGGGGTCACGCCTAGTCCGGACACCCATTGCATGGGTTCTCTCTGGCTCGAAGTTATATTCGGCTCTACCGATAACTTCCGCCGCGAAAAGCTGACCTTCCACATCGTCCCATTCTCCAGTCGCTATCAAGCACTACTGGGACGCGAAGCTTTCGCTCGCTTTAACGTAATACCGCATTATGCATCTCTAACGCTTAAGATGCCCGGTCCACGAGGCATCATCTCTTTGAAGGGGAAGCATTGATGTGCCCCTCCCCCAAGCGGAGGACTGTGCGGCCGCTTTGACAGCCCCACAGTAAAAAGGCTTCATCGGCCAAAAATTTCGGAATAGGTCATTAAAGACCACAAACGCGGATAGACGAGTTCGGTACAAAATCATCATTGATGCAGGCTTAGTGGCCATATACCCCCGCACTAGGGGCTCCGTACATATACAATAAGAGACAATAAAGCTCAATTCTGTATATTTTACTTTATACTTTGCTTATTTTAAACTTTTGTTCGGCACGACCCATTTTCAGCTCAGTTCCTCTCTTTCGCAGATGAACGTCGTGCGGCGCCTGTCCAGGATACGGCACAACGTAGACACGGGCGCAGACGTGCAGTGGGGACCCGTCCTAAGGATTCTTTTTAGATTAAGACCCTGCGTAAACCTTTTTTACTGTCTCTTGTTGCTACATGTCCCCTAGTTTTCTCTGATATAACCAAGGAGGAGGCTGGCGTCTTGGCATCTGGCCACGTCAGAGTTTTTGCGCGTACGTGGACACTAGGGGCTTTTTAATAAAGAGTGTTGTTTTGCCCGCACTCATAAAGACCAAACACCTTAGGGAGTTTTCGGCGTCGCGGGTTTTGGCATTATATGCATCAGCTCCGAATCATGTCTTTGGTCAAATGTTGGGTTGCCCGGCCCCTGAGTTTGGCTACCTTACATTCCGCTCTATCGGCTAAGGTAGCACCAGGAGAACTACTGCGATTGTGCCCCGGTTAGGCCGGGCGAGCGCCTCAGTAGAGAAAGCCGAAAACTGACTGTCATGATGTAGCGTGAGACTGGTCAGCCACCCGATGACCTATTGGAATCTATAGGATTCCTCCGTTTTAACGAAGGGCCGTTTCTCGGTCAGGCACATACGTGCCCCGAACTCGGGCGAGCGCAGTCGCCACCAAGGGGCTACCTAAATAGTCCCACTGTCAAGCTCCTATGGCTAAGTGAAAGTGTTAAAGCATTATAGTCCGGTTGCCTGGCCCGCTGGGCTATCACCTCCTTTGTAGGACCAAGATGTTGGGTTAAGTGTGAAAATGCGTCTTGTGCGAGCACCCCCGCACTATGTGCGTGGGGGCTAAAGCCAACGACTGCCATCTTTTAGATTATATATATATATATATATATATATATATATATATATATCTTAAAACGGCCGCACAGGAGGTGTTCCCAATACTTGAAGGCACAAGTATAAAAGGCCACTACAATTTATCAAAATATTGCTTTATAATTACATATGCTATCATAACATAGCATCCTTCGAGCATTGCGTCTCTATTACACGAGCGCCTTCAAGGACTTCCTGAAAATAGTGCTCGGAGGGTACTCGGCTTTTGTCCGAATCTCGGGACGCAACAATGGTGGTCTCCATCTCTGCCCAGTATGTCTTGACACGGGCAAGAGCCATCCGTGCGCCCTCTATGCATGCTAACCTCTTCATCGCATTGATACGCGGCACCGCATCAAGGAATTGTTGCACCAAGCTGAAATAACTCTTCGGCTCCGGTCTCCCAGGCCACAGATGACCCATGACGTACTTCATGGCGAGTCCGGACAATCTATTCAGTTCGGCCCATTGAGCCAGGCGATTGTCCACTGCCAGTGGACGCTCTAGATTGTGGAACTGTGACCAGAAAAGCTTTTCCACTTCGCGATCTTTTAGATCTTGAAAGTGTTCGGTCGCATCAGCAGCACTTGCTGCCAAATCCAGATAGGTGTCCTCCACACTCCACATCCGGTCCAACGGAGCAAACTTCGGATCACAAAACTCCCTCCGCGGCATAAAGGGCTTTCCAGCCGCAATCTGTTCGGCCTAATGCAGCTCCTCCTTCGCAGCTCTCATCGCAGAGTGAGCGTCCTTGGCATCGGCAACGGCCTTCTTTAAGTCCGGCTGTCTCGCCCGGTCTTCTTTCTCAAGAAGTTTGCAACGGTCTGCAGCGCTCTTTAGCTTCTCGGCCATCTCTTCTTTGCTTCGGCAGTGAGCAGCCTGTTCGGCTCTCAGCTCTTCAAGGGCCTTCTTGGCAGCCGCATCGCTTTTTCTGGCTTGCTCCTTAGCTCAGGCAAGTTCTGCCCTAAGATTCTCCACGGCGGTCATGCCATCTGCATCAAGCACACACATTGTAAGACACTGGCATGAAGCTCCTCTTACATGATGCCGCCCGAGGAATTACATACCTTGAGCCTCATCAAGCCGCTTGTTGACAAGCGCGATGTCGGCATCTGCCACGTCCAGTTGCCGCTTTAGTTCGGCCAAATCATCAGTTCGGCTTGATTCCGGACACCTCGCCACCTACATTCAAAGGCAACATCTTAGATCTGGGATTATGATCCTCTGCGTGCCATCATTTCTTGACAACGCGCAGAGTCTCAGGGGCTACTATCTACACAGGGTGCATCTTACTTATGCACAACTGACCAAAGCATACATTATCTAACGTACCTCAAAACCCGTCAGTAAACTTTTGACGGCCTCATGCAATCCGCTTTCTGCGGATGAAATCCTTTCAATCACCGTGCCCATCAATGCACAGTGCTCCACTGAGATAGAAGCTCTCCCTAGCAGAATCTTTAGCTCCTCCGGCCGAGCACCAGACGGTGCCGAACTTGTCCTATGGCCTCTTTCGAAGGCCGGATGCGGAGAACCTTGGGGGGCCACATAGCTATCTTCCGCCCCTGCCGGATTCAGAGAAACCCTCCGCGACGACACCTCGGGGTCGCCCGCCTTGCTAGGCGGTACGGCAGGGGGAGGCATCCCGCTCTCCATCATCTCCGGAAGAAGATCCCCCGAAGACGAGCTCTGCTAAGAAGGGCTGAGGTCCGAGCTACAAGGTAAAATTTCGGTTAATCTTCTCAGATATAAATCAAGGATTTCTCTCATCCCTCAAAAGGAAAACCTCTCTCTACTTACGGCTCGCTAGAGGGCTGATCCCTTTGAGGGCATAGTTCGGCCGAGGAACTCCCCGGCATCGGACCCTCTGACGAGGATTTTCTCCCCCGCTTCGAGGCCATGGTCTCCGGGTCGTCAGAGGCGGCCCTCTTCTTCCCCTTAGGAGAGGAATTGTCAGTTCCTCCCTTCGAAGCAGCCTCCTTCGAGGAGGCCATAGTCCCCTTGTCCTCCCACTTACTTCCCTCCAAAGGCATTATCTTCAACATCCTGACAAGCACGGGATCCGGCTTGGTTTCAGGAAGGGGAGCCGGACACCTGATCAGCTTTGCCTTCGCTATCCACTCCTGTTTAAAAGGACAGCTCTTTTAAGGGGCAAGTTTATGACGATTATATGGATAGTAAGTCCGGGCACAAGGTTACTTACTTGGGTATCCGGGCGATTGCGGCTTAGGCATGCGTCCTCGGTCAAATCTGGACACATTGCTTGTGATCCGAAGAACATTTTATACATCTCCACGGGCGTTGCGCCCATAAAATGCTGCAGAGCTCGTGGTCCCTCCGGATTAAACTCCCACAGGCAAAGGGAGCGACGTTTGCCGGGCAGTGTTCAGCGAATCAGCATGACCTGCGTCACCTTGACCAGGTTGAGGTCTCTTTCTAATAGATCCCTGATGCGGCCCTGTAACAGGGGCACGTCTTTGGATAACCCCCAATTTAATCCTTTGTTGACCCATGACGCTAGCCATTATGGGGGACCCGAGCGAAAGGCAGGAGGCGCCACCCACTTGGCGCTCCTGGGAGCGGTGATATAGAACCACTCTCGTTGCCATAAGCCGAGCTCCTCCTGAAAGGAGCCCTCTGGCCGTGGAGCATCAGCATTCTTACTTATGACAGTGCCTCCGCACTCTGTGTGTCGTCCCTCTATCATCTTCGGCTCCACTCCAAAAGTCTTGAGCCATAATCCGGAGTGAAGAGTAACACGGAGGAACGCTTCGCACACAACAATGAATGAGGAAATGTGGAGGATGGACTCCGGAGCTAAGTCATGGAATTCCAGCCCGTAATAAAACACTAGCCCCCTCATGAAGGGATCCATCGGGAAGCCTAACCCCCGAAGGAAGTGAGACATGAACACTACGCTCTCACCGGGATGGGGACTGGGAATAGCCTGCCTTTGAGCAGGCAACCTATGCGAAATTTCAGCGGTCAAGAACTTAGCCTCTCTCAACTTTAGCACGTCCTCCTCCATGACGGAAGAGGGCATCCATCGGCCTTGAAGGTCGGAACCGGACATTGTCGAAGGTCCGAAGCGCCTGGAATCTGGAGCCTAGGGTGTTGGAACTCGAGGCGACGGGCGAACTTGTTTTGAGATTGGGGAAAAGGAGTAAGGCCCTGGTCTCTTTATAAGAGGTTGAATACCAGGAGCCCTCCCCGTAACCGTTTGGGACTAGCCTTTAATCGAGGAAACGTGCTAACGGGCACGATTGGGTTACCCACGTCCGTATTGATGAGAATCCCGTAAAAGGGGGGACACGATCTCTGCTTTGACAAGACGTGCCAAGGAAACCGCCTCGCTAAACATGCTGAGGTGGAAAAGTAAAAACGATTCGAGTAAAGGACTTGGCCATAGTGTGATGTCATGCTGCGGAATACGTCAGCAGATTAGATTTGTGTTGATATTATTCTCTCTATGGCAATATGTGGAAACTTATTTTGCAGAGCCGGACACTATCCTTGGTGTTTAAAATCTTCTTGAAGGACTTGGAGGAGGAACCCGCCTTGCAATGCCGAAGACAATCTGCACGCCGGACTCGTCGTCATTGAAGCCTGGTTCAGGGGCTACTGAGGGAGTCCTGGATTAGGGGGTGTTCGGGTAGCCGGACTATACCTTCAGCCGGACTCCGGGACTATGAAGATACAAGATTGAAGACTTCGTCCCGTGTCCGGATGGGACTTTCCTTGGCGTGGAAGGCAAGCTTGGTGATGCGGATATTCAAGATCTCCTACCATTGTAACCGACTCTATGTAACCCTAACCCTATCCGGTGTCTATATAAACCGGAGGGTTCTAGTCCGTAGGACAACTTCATCATACAATAATCATACCATAGGCTAGCTTCTAGGGTTTAGCCTCCTTGATCTCGTGGTAGATCTACTCTTGTACTACCCATATCATCAATATTAATCAAGCAGGAGTAGGGTTTTACCTCCATCGAGAGGGCCCGAACCTGGGTAAAAACATCGTGTCCCTTGTCTCCTGTTACCATCTGCCTAGACGCACAGTTCGGGACCCCCTACCCGAGATCCGCCGGTTTTGACACCGACAGTGATGATTATCATTATTAGAGCATTGTCCCATGTGAGAAAAGGATGATGGAAGCTATGATTCCCTCACAAGTTGGGATGAGTCTCTGGACTTTATAAAAAAATAAAAGAGGCCAAAGAAGCCCACAAAAAAATAAAGAGGCCAAGAAGCCCAAACAAAAAATGAGAGAAGAGAGAGAAGGGACAATGTTACTATCCTTTTTCCACACTTGTGCTTCAAAGTAGCACCATGATCTTCATGATAGAGAGTCTCCTATGTTGTCACTTTCATATACTAGTCGGAATTTTTCATTATAGAACTTGGCTTGTATATTCCAATGATGGGCTTCCACAAATTTCCCTAGGTCGTCGTGAGCAAACAAGTTGGATGCACACCCGCTTAGTTCCTTTTTGACCTTTCATACACTTATAGCTCTAGTGCATCCGTTACATGGAAATCCCTACTTACTCGCATTGATATCTATTGATGGGCATCTCCATAGCCCGTTAATACGCCTAGTTGATGTGAGACTATCTCCTTCTTTTTGTCTTCTCCACAACCACCATATTCTATTCCACCTATAGTGTTATATCCATGGCTCATGCCCATGTATTGTGTGAAACTTGAAAAAGTTTCAGAACACCAAAGGTATGAAACAATTGCTTGGCTTTTCATCGGGGTTGTGCATGCTGAAATACTCTATGTGATGAAGATGGAGCATAGCCAGACTATATGATTTTGTAGGGATAACTTTATTTGGCCATATTATTTTCAGAAGACATGATTGCTTTATTAGTATGCTTGAAGTATTATTGTTTTTATGTCAATATTAAATAAAATTTAATCTTATGGATTTGAATATTCATGCCACAATAAAGAAAATTACATGGATCAATATGTTAGGTAGCATTCCACATCAAAAATTCTGTTTTTATCATTTACCTACTCGAGGACGAGTAGGAATTAAGCTTGGGGATGATTGATACGTCTCCAACATATCTATAATTTTTTATTGTTCCATGCTATTATATTTTTTGTTTTGGATGGTTTATGTGCATGGGACTAACTTATTAACCCAGAGCCCAGTGTCAGTTTCTGTTTTTTCCTTATTTTTGAGTTTTACAAAAAAGGAATATCAAATGGAGTCCAAATGGAATAAAACTTTACGATGATTTTTCTTGGATCAGAAGACACATGTAGGACTTGGAGATGAAGTCAGAGGAGTCCCGAGGCGGCAACAAGCTTCAAGGGCGCGCCCTCGGTGGGGGGCATGCCCTGAGGGCTTGTGGGCCCCTCGGAGCTCCTCCAACCCTAATTCTTGGCCTACAAATTCAGAAATATTCCCAAACCAATAGAAGCGTCCACCAAAATACTTTTCCGCTGCCGCAAGCCTCTGTTTCCATGAGATCCCATCTTGGGGCCTTTTCTGGCATCCTGTCGGAGGGGGATTCGATCACATAGGGCATCTACATCAACTCTATAGCCCTACGATGAAGCGTGAGTAGTTTACCACAGACCTACGGGTCCATAGCTAGTAGCTAGATGGCTTCTTCTCTCTCTTTGATCTTTAATACAATGTTCTCCTCGATGTTCTTAGAGTTCTATCTGATGTAATATTCTTTTGCGATGTGTTTGTCGAGATCCAATGAATTGTGGATTTATGATCAGATTATCTATGAATATTATTTGGGTCTTCTCTAAATTCTTATATGCATGATTTTATATATTTGTATTTCTCTTTGAATTATCGGTTTGGTTTGGCCAACTAGATTGGTTTTTTCTTGTAATGGGAAAGGTGCTTAGTTTTGGGTTCAATCTTGTGGTGTCCTCACCAAGTGACAAAGTAGGGGTAGCGAGGCACTATTGTATTGTTGCCATCAAGGGTAAAAAGATGGGGTTTTCATCATATTTCTTGAGCTTATCCCTCTACATCATGGCATCGTACTTAAGGCGTACTCCGTTCTTATGGACTTAATACTCTAGATGCTTGCTGGATAGCGGTCGACGTGTGGAACCATGAACGTATTGCAACACCCTACAGCAGGGATCCCTCCATTTGCGCAACATGGAGGGCGCCGTAGGATAGCACGAAAATAAAATATACAACTCAAACCAATCATGATCATCTATCAACCCATAGGACAAAACGGATCTACTCAAACATCATAAGATAGCCATAGGTCATTGGGAAATAATATATAGCGTTGAGCACCATGTTTAAGTAGAGATTACAGCGGATAAAAGGGGTGTTACACCACTGCATAGAGGGGGAGAGAGTTGGGTGACGGCGGCAAAGTTGTTGGAGCAGGTTGTCGTCACGATGATTGCCCCGGCGGCGCTCTGGTGCCACCGGGAGAGAGGGGAAGAGAGACCCCCTCCTTATTCTTCTTCCTCCCCCCCCCCTAGATGGGAGGAGGGTTCCCTTCTGGTCCATGGCCTCCATGGCAGCGGAGATCCCCTCCGAGATTGGATCTGTCTCTCTGTTCTCTTTTGTTTCACGTTCCTGTTTTCTGGCCCTTCACCGTTTCTTAAATTCCCGGAGATCCGTAACTCCGATTGTGTTGAGATTTTAACGCGGTTTTTTTCGGATATAAGCTTCCTTGCGCGCGAAGTAGAGCTCCAACCAACGTACAAGGATGGAACAACCCACCACCACGCGCCTGGGCTGCCTGGGGCGCCCAGTTGTCTTGTGGTGGTTGTGGGCCCCCGTTTGCATTGATTCCACCTCCCAAAAATCACATATATTCCAAAATAATTCACCATAAATTTTTATCGCGTTTGGACTTTTTTTGATATGGATATTCTGCGAAACAAAAACATGCAACAAACATGAACTGGCATTGGGCACTGGATCAATAGGTTAGTCCAATAAATCATATAAAATATTGCCAAAAGTATGTGGAAGTTGTATAATATTGGCATAAAACAATCAAAAATTATAGATACGACGGAGACATGTGAGGAGTCATCATCCAACCCCAATTCGCCCCAAGCGTCTCCAACAAGCTAAGGGAGGCGCCCCACTCTTATTAGGTGTTATGACCCCATAACTCTCCCCTACCAGGCCTTATAGATAATTTCTTTAGCCAATTGACTCTAAATAAATATTAGGGACTCCTAGATAATTACATAAGCCCTCTATTATTTATATTAGGTCCCCCAAAACTATTTCCGTCCGTATATCATTTCCTGGTATTCCCCGAAACACTTCTGGTAACTCCGAAATGCTTCCGGTTTCTCTCGAAACTATTTCTATCATTCCTGAAACTATCCAGGTATTTTCTCATATTCAATCCAATAAAACTCAACAGATCGTAATTCCCATAAGCATGTGACCCTGTAGGTTTGGTAAAACATAGACATGAACTAAAACACCTTATGATCAATAGCGGGACCATGGACTTCACGATGAGTTACAAAACTTCTGGTGAGATATGTCGGTATCCCTGCGAGTCATACACATGCTCACTATACCGGTCTCCTTGTTACCGGTTTTGTTCTTCTTTCTCGTAGTCATGTTCCGGCATCCATGTGACCTAGTCACATGTGTCTGGACAAACGATGGTGGATGCCATCAAACCGATAGGGCCATAAGAACATCTCTCCATTACAGGAGCAGCAAATCCTACTCTTGAGCTATCTAGCCCCTTGACATACTTTTCGATAAACCTATAAGTTGTCGTTATGATCATTGTGTTATAGCTGATGTTGGAGCAACCCGAAAGGTGTGTTCTCCATTATGAAGTCACTTGATACTCGCATGGTCTAAGGAACTAGGCACACATTAACTCTTTGAGTTATTACTATAGACTTGCGACGATAACATATCTAAGTATGACAAACAAGTTGGGTCAATTCAATATGATCATTCTTCTAACATCCTACTCTCAATGTTGTTGGCATCCTCATTAAATTAAATAAATGCCTATGATCAGGAAAACATAATCATCATACAACGCTTGAGCTAGTCCTAGAGGCAAGACTAGGAATAAGGTTAATGAGTTTATCATTCTACATGTGCTAATGAGTTTTCCTCTGAATCACATATTCAAGAATCACGATAGTTATAGTATAGAACATAATACTTAATTATAAATGTGGAAATAAATAATACAAATATTATTTCCTCTAGGGCATATTTCCAATAAGCTTTGAAACCCTCGACCCCAGAGCCACGCCGCCGTCTTCACATTTTCTGGTGAGTCTCCGGCAAACTAGCCACCGTTGGCGAGCCTCTATTTTTTCAGCCATTCGATTTAGATCCAATGCACCATGCGCACTTAGTTAAGTCACCGAATCGATACACAATCACAACTATTAAATCTAGTTCCGATGATCCACATTTTCACTTAACAGATACCAACCAATCAGAAGTTGCCATGTGTCCTAGCCTTATACAAAAACATATCACGTTTTTAATTTAAATCACTCGATTAGAATGGCACTTTTACAGAAAACCCCCTAAATATTCAAACCATTATAAGTTTTTAAGAGAGAGTCTAAATCAAGTGAAACTTTTTGCAAAATGATCCTTAGGAAATACACTTTCACCTCGAGCAATAAATTTATATTTTGAAAATTTTAGAAATTCAAATTTGAAAAGAATGTATGCAAATTCAATAGGGTCTAACTTGCAAATTATATATCCAATTAAATTGAATCTTTTTTCAAAGTTAAAACTAGTGAATTGTAGTTTCAACTTAGCTCACCATAATTCAAATTTGAACAGGTCAAAATTTGAATTTAAAAATAGTTCAACAAAAGAAAAATTCAAAATAAAGTTCAAACCTTATTTAATGAGAGATAAGGAGTACCTGCTCATCTAAATGTGTGTTCGACTTCATCTTATTGGATAGGGAACCCTCCATCCATCCGCTAGCAGGAGCCCATCAGCGACAAGCTCGATGCGTGCTTGCTCCATCACCATGGACGACAACCAATCGCCCTTCTTCCAGTCAGGTGGAAGCACACTCGAGGAGGACATGTTCTTCTTCTTCTACTACTACTACTACTTGAGCTTGTTGTGAAGACATAGGAGGTGGTGAGAGATTGCGCGTGGAGAAGATGGGCGCAACAGTGAGACCGCGATGGAGATGAGGAATTGGGGAGAGAATGGCAGGATTTGATCCCTTTGTTTATTTATATATGGTAGAGGAGTAGCAACCAATGCGTGACCTTAGCCTCTCATTCGCCACATCAGCTCGACACGTGTCCAAGGTAATGGCATAAATTTCAGCAAGTGGAGTAATTGGGACGCAGTAACTAAGGCATCATCTGGGCCCCTTCACCATGCTGGTAACTGTTCACACTAGTCAAAGGAGATCAAGTGTGGGAACCAAGGATCTTTCCTATGAAATTCTCCCGTCAATTCCCTTTGATCTTGCTCTGAATCTTTCGGCAACACGCAAAAGATATCCCCTAGTCCATTTCAACGAGTCATTAAACAAATTAATTCCAGTCGGATGAAACAATCTCGACTGAGAAAATCTTAAACCAAATTTTCCACATAACTAGTGGTAGCTTCACATTGGGTTTAGAAAGTGAAATCTTTTGAGGCTTGACAATCACAATATTGGTCATATAAGAAATTCATGAATAATTAGTATAAGGAAGAGAACTTTCACATGTAAATACACTATCATGGAAATCTTTGGTGATTGTGAGCCCCCATCAAAATAATATATGCCAAAATTGTTGACATTGGACAAGGAAGACAACGTAATGATTTATGTTTGTTCATATTCATATAGAAGTTATATTGTCATAGATCCTTCAACATGTGGTGCTTGCCCCCCATCTTTGCTAGCCAAAAATTCCGCACCAAGTAGAGATACTACTAGTGCATCCAAAAACCCTTAAACCCAAATCTTATTTTCAAGAGTCCACTTTATCTACCTACATGCGGTATTCTTTTGCCGTTCTAAGCAAACTTGCATGTGCCATCTCTAATTTTAGAAATAAACTTCTCTTTTGTGTGTTTGTTTCGCTTGCGGAGCGGTGAGGGGTGGCTAATATTTTCCATGCTAGATGTGTTATTCTCAAGATGAGTGTTTATTTACTTGTCATTGCACGAGAATAAGGCAAAGGTATTAGGGATGCCCAGTCCCGACATGCAAAAATGAATTTACTTTATGTTGTCAAATAATAAATTCCTTGGAATGTGTTGGTATGGAGGGCACCCATGGATACGGTTAGTCATGGAAAGTGAAAGTATGGTGGAAAAGGAATAAACTTTATTTTCTGTTTGGGAACCGCCTATGATATATCTATGCATGGAAAGTATTGGGAACTCTAAGTCGTTTTTGTTGGTGGGATGGATACACCTCCCAAAATGTTTTCTCTCTCTATGTTTTTCGCTTTGAGATCTGGCACCTCTACAAATCCCTACTTCCCTCTGCGAAGGGCCTATCTTTTACTTTTATGTAAAGAGTCAGAGTTTCTCTCTCTATTCCCCTTTTATTTTCTCTCTTTTGGCAAGCATCATGTGGTGAGGAAAGATCTAGGCACATATATCCAGTTGAATATGGGAAGCATGAGTTATTATTGTTGACATCACCCTTGAGGTGAATACGTTGGGAGGCAAAACAATAAGCCCCTATCTTTCTATGTGTCCGGTTGAAACATTTTGCTCATGTGTACGTGGTGAGTGTTAGAAATCATAGAAGACTATATGATGGTTGAGTATGTGGAGCTCTTACTTAAACTCTGTTGAATAAGTTGAATTGCAATTTCTTGGTGACTAAGAACATAGGTTGTTGAGTTTCAAGAGAATTCATTGTTTGAACCTTAACATGTGAATCGGTTGCTACTATAACATGAGAAGTTCCATAAGAAAGAATTGATGTTATCATGCTAGGAGAAGTGATTGAAATTATCATTGATCAAACCTGTGCACTTTGCTAGCATTCACTCTTCATAAATTATTTCTTTTATCATTTACCTACTCGATGATGAGTAGGAATTAAGCTTGGGGATGCTGATACGTCTCCAACATATCTATAATTTATGAAGTATTCATGTTGTTATTTTATCATTCTTGGGTGTTTTACAATCATTTTATAGCAACTTTATATCATTTTTTGGGACTAACCTATTGACCCAGTGCCCAGTGCCAATTGATGTTTTTTGCTTGTTTTTTACATCGTAGAAAATCAATATTAAACGGAGTCCAAACACTGTGAAACTTTTTGTGGATTTTTATGGACCGGAAGGAACACAATGGGCCAAAACTGCACCTAGGGGGTGCCCCGAGGGGGCACAACCCACCAGGGCGCGCCAGGGATCCCTGGCACGCCTAGGTGGGTTGTGCCCACCTCGGTGGCCTCCCGCACCGCTTCTTTGCACTATAAATTCCCAAATATTCCGAAACCCCTCGGGGTTAACCCAGATCAGAAATTCCGCCATCGTAGGGCCCTGTAGCCACCGAAAACCAATATAGACTCATTCTGGCACCCTGCCGGAGGGGGGAATCATCTCCGGTGGCCATCTTCATCATCCTGGCAGCCACCACGATGAGGAGGGAGTAGTCCACCCTCGGGGATGAGGGTTTGTACCAGTAGCTATGTGTTTAATATATATCTCTCTCATGTTCTTGAGATGTCACGATCTTGATGTATCACGGGCTTTTTTAATGTAGTCGGATCATATGGTGTTTTCCCCTCTCTATCTTGTTGTGATGAATTGAGTTTTTCCTTTTGAGATTTCGTTGTTATCGGATTGAATACTTTTATGGATTTGAGAACACTTGATATATGTCTTGCAATTGAATACTCGTGGTGACAATGGGGTATCGTATTGATACACTTGATATATGTTTTGGCACTCAACTCGCGGATTCCCGAGATGACATTGGGGTAATCTATGCATAGGGGTTGCTGCATGTTCTTGTCCTTGTTTCTCCGGTAGAAATCTTGGGGCACTCTTGTAGTTCTTTGTGTGGATTGAGTATTATCAATATGAATATGCTTTGGTGTTATTCTAGTACGAACTCTAGGATAGATCAAACAGAAATTATAGCTTTGCGTTATTTTAGTACGAACTGTTGAATAGATCAAACAGAAAGAATAGCTTTGAGGTTTTTTAGTACCCTACAAACAATTCCTATCTTTTGTTCTCCGCTAATAGGAACTCGGGAGTGATTCTTCGTTACACTTTGAGGGATAATCATATGATCCAACCATGTTAGCATTGTTGAGAGATTGCACTAGCAAAAGTACGGACCATAGGCCTTGGTTTTTAAGCATTGCAATACCGTTTTTATGCCCGTTTACTATTCACTACCTTTCTGTTTTTATTTATTCAGATTATAAAAAAATATTTCTACCATCCATATTACACTTTTATCATCATCTCTTCGCCGAACTAGTGCACCTATACAATTTTCCATTGTATTGGGTGTGTTGGGGACACAAGAAATTTCTTGTATTTGGTTGCAGGGTCGTTTGAGAGAGACCATATTCATCCTACACCTCTCACGGATTGATAAACCATAGGTCATCCACTTGAGGGAAAATTGCTATGGTCCTATAGAACTCTGCGCTTGGAGGCCCAACACATGTCTACAAGAATAAAGTTGCATAGTAGACATCAATATGACTGTTAGGTGGGAAGATATTTTGGGACAGCTGGTGCATAGCACAGCAACGGTCGAAAATTTGACTATCAAATTCCTCAGGGCTATCTGCTACCTCTTTTAGCACTCTGTTGGTTTTCCCCGAAGAGGAAGGGATGATGCAGCAAAGTAGCGTAAATATTTCCCTCAGTTTCTGAGAACCAAGGTATTAATCCAGTACGAGGCTACGCGCGAGTCCCTCGCACCTGCACAAAACAAATAAATCCTCGCAACCAACGCAAATAGGGGTTGTCAATCCCTATAGGGGCACTTACGAGAGTGAGATCTGATAGATATGATAAGATAGTATTTTTGGTATTTTTAAGATAAAGATGCAAAGTAAAATAAAGGCAAAGTAAATAACTAAGTAGTATGAGATTGATATGATCAAGATAGACCCGGGGGCCATAGGTTTCACTAGTGGCTTCTCTCGAGAGCATAAGTATTCTACAGTGGGTGAACAAATTACTGTTGAGCAATTGACAGAATTGAGCATAGTTATGAGAATATCTAGGTATGATCATGTATATAGGCATCACGTCCGAGACAAGTAGACCGACTCCTGCCTGCATCTACTACTATTACGCCACTCATCGACTGCTATCCAGCATGCATCTAGAGTATTAAGTTAAAAACAGAGTAACGCCTTAAGCAAGATGACATGATGTAGAGGGATAGACTCATGCAATATGAAGAAAACCCCATCTTGTTATCCTCGATGGCAACAATACAATACGTGCCTTGCTGCCCTTACAGTCACCGGGAAAGGACACTGCAAGATTGAACCCAAAGCTAAGCACTTCTCCCATTGTAAGAAATATCAATCTAGTAGGCCAAACCAAACTGATAATTCGAAGAGACTTGTAAAGATAACCAATCATACATAAAATAATTCAGAGAAGATTCAAATATTATTCATAGATAGACTTGATCATAAACCCACAATTCATCGGTCTCAACAAATACACCGCAAAAAGAAGATTACATCGAATAGATCTCCACAAGAGAGGGGGAGAACATTGTATTGAGATCCAAAAAGAGAGAAGAAGTCATCTAGCTACTAAGTATGGACCCGTAGGTCTGAAGTAAACTACTCACATTTCATCGGAGAGGCTATGGTGTTGATGTAGAAGCCCTCTGTGATCGATGCCCCCTCCGACGGAGCTCCGAAACAGGCCCCAAGATGGGATCTCGTGGATATAGAAAGTTACGGCGGTGGAATTAGGGTTTTCGCTCCATATCTAATCGTTTGGGGGTACGTGGGTATATATAGGAGGAAGAAGTACGTTGGTGAAGCAACAGGGGGGGCCACGAGGGTGGAGGGCGCGCCTGGGGGGTAGGCACGCCCCACTACCTCGTGGCCTCCTGTTACGTGGCTTGACGTAGGGTCCAAGCCTCCTGAGTTGTATTTGATGAGAAAATCACGTTCCCGAAGGTTTCATTCCTTTTGGACTCCGTTTGATATTCCTTTTCTTCGAAACCCTAAAACAGGAAAAAACAGCAATTCTGGTTTGGGCCTCCGGTTAATTGGTTAGTCCCAAAAATAATATAAAAGTGGATAATAAAGCTCAATAATGTCCAAAACAGTAGATAGTATAGCATGGAGCAATCAAAAATTATAGATACGTTGGAGACATATCAAGCATCCCCAAGATTAATTCCTGCTCGTCCTCGAGTAGGTAAATGATAAAAACAGAATTTTTGATGTGGAGTGCTACTTGGAATAATTTTAATGTAATCCTTCTTAATTGTGGTATGAATATTCAGATTCGAAAGATTCAAGACAAAAGTTCATATTGACATAAAAAATAATAATACTTCAAACATACTAACAAAGCAATTATGTCTTCTCAAAATAACATGGCTAAAGAAAGTTATCCCTACAAAATCATATAGTCTGGCTATGCTCTATCTTCACCACACAAGATATTTAAATCATGCACAACCCCGATGACAAGCCAAGCAATTGTCTCATACTTTTGACATTCTCAAAACGTTTTCAATTATCACGCAATACATGAGCGTGAGCCATGGATATAGCACTATAGGTGGAATAGAATGGTGGTTGTGGAGAAGACAAAAAGGAGAAGATAGTCTCACATCAACTAGGCGTATCAACGGGCTATGGAGATGCCCATCAATAGATATCAATGTGAGTGAGTAGGGATTGCCATGCAACGGATGCACTAGAGCTATAAGTATAAGAAAGCTCAAAAAGAAACTAAGTGGGTGTGCATCCAACTTGCTTGCTCATGAAGACCTAGGGCAATTTGAGGAAGCCCATCATTGGAATATACAAGCCAAGTTCTCTAATGAAAAATTCCCACTAGTATATGAAAGTGATAACATGAGAGACTCTCTACTATGAAGATCATGGTGCTACTTTGAAGCACAAGTGTGGTAAAAGGATAGTAACATTGTCCCTTCTCTCTTTTTCACTCATTTTTTATTTTTTTTATTTTTTTGGGCCTTTTCTATTTTTATGGCCTCTTTTCTTTCTCTTTTTTTATTTGGGCTTCTTTGGCCTCTTTTATTTATTTTTCGTCTGGAGTCTCATCCCGACTTGTGGGGGAATCATAGTCTCCATCATCCTTTCCTCACTGGGACAATGCTCTAATAATGATGATCATCACACTTTTATTTTTCTTACAACTCAACAATTACAACTCGATACTTAGAACAAAATATGACTCTATGTGAATGCCTCCGGCGGTGTACCGGGATATGCAATGATGGAGTGTGTCATAAACGGAACGGTGGAAAGTTGCATGGCAATATATCTCAGAATGGCTAAGGAAATGCCATGATAAGTAGGTATGGTGGCTGTTTTGAGGAATGTATATGGTGGGTGTATGATACCGGCGAAAGGTGCGCGGTATTAGTGAGGCTAGCAAAGGTGGAAGGGTGAGAGTGCGTATAATCCATGGACACAACATTAGTCATAAAGAACTCATATACTTATTGCAAAAATCTACAAGTTATCAAAGTAAAGTATTGCGCGCATTCTCCTAGGGGATAGACTGGTAGGAAAAGACCATCGCTCGTCCCCGACCGCCACTCATAAGGAAGACAATCAATAAATAAATCATGCTCCGACTTCATTACATAACGGTTCACTATACGTGCATGCTATGGGAATCACAAGCTTCAACACAAGTATTTCTCAAATTCACAACTACTCAACTAGCATGACTTTAATATCACCATCTCTATATCTCAAAACAATTATCAAGGATCAAACTTATCATAGTATCAACACACTCATAAGAAAGTTTTATTATTGATCTTGTATACCAAGCATATTAGGATTTTAAGTAAATTACCGTGCTATTAAGACTCTAAAAATAATCTAAGTGAAGCATGAGAGGTCAATAGTTTCTATAAAACAAATCCACCACCGTGCTCTAAAAGATATAAGTGAAGTACTAGAGCAAAATTATATAACTCAAAAGATATAAGCGAAGCACATAGAGTATTCTAACAAATTCCAAATCATGTATGGCTCTCTCAAAAGGTGTGTACAGCAAGGATGATTGTGGTAAACTAACAATCAAAGACTCATATAATACAAGACGCTCCAAGCAAAACACATATCATGTGGTAAATAAAAATATAGCTCCAAGTAAAGTTACCGATAGAAGTAGACGAAAGAGGGGATGCCTTCCGGGGCATCCCCAAGCTTTGGCTTTTAGGTGTCCTTAGATTATCATGGGGGTGCCATGGGCATCCCCAAGCTTAGGATCTTGCCACTCCTTGTTCCATAATCCATCAAATCTTTTCCCAAAACTTGAAAACTTCACAACACAAAACTTAAAGTAGAAAATCTCGTGAGCTCCGTTAGCGAAAGAAAACAAAAGACCACTTCAAGGTACTGTAATGAACTCATTCTTTATTTATATGGGTGTTATAACTACTGTATTCCAACTTTTCTATGGTTTATAAACTATTTTACTAGCCATAGATTCATCAAAATAAGCAAACAACACACGAAAAACAGAATCTGTCAAAAACAGAACAGTCTGTAGTAATCTGTAGCTAACGCAAGATCTGGAACGCCAAAAATTCTAAAATAAATTGCTGGACGTGAGGAATTTATCTATTAATCATATGAAAAAAGAATTAGATAAATAAAACTTTCCAAATAAAAATTAAAGCAGTTCTCGTGAGCGCTAAAGTTTCTGTTTTTACAGCAAGTTCAACAAGACTTTCCCCAAGTCTTCCCAACGGTTCTACTTGGCACAAACACTAATTAAACACAAAAAACACAACCAAAACAGAGGCTAGATAATTTATTTATTACTAAACAGGAGCAAAAAGCAAGGAATAAAAATAAAATTGGGTTGCCTCCCAACAAGCGCTATCGTTTAATGCCCCTAGCTAGGCATAACAAGCAAGAATAGATCTAGGTATTGTCATCTTTGGTATTAGGAAAGAAAAGAGCAAACTTGCTATCTATAGAATTAATCCTTCTATTTTTATAAATCACATGGTTATTAATGGTAGAATAAAGATTAAGCATGTTACAGAAGTTTGTATCTAGGCTAGCCTTTATCTCTTTAATAGATTCATTTTGGTAAGAGAGCAAAAGAGATGTAGATTCAACTTTCTCATTCATGGGGTGCCCAAATATAGTTTTAATTTTTTCATAAGTGTCTACGACATCCCCTTCAAGGAAACCTTCTTCAAATATAGAATCTAAGACATGCTTAAAAGAGGAAGGAAGGGCAATATAAAAGCTTTTTAGGTAAACTTCAATTTGATATTGGGGAACATAGCTAGCCCTGATCCTTAATAGTCTATACCAAGCATCTTTCAAAGATTCATCAAGTAAATAACGAAAAATTCCAGAATCCTCTTCATCAAAATTATTAAGACTCTCATTGATAACTCCGGTAGGTTTTTCATTAGTATCCTTATTTATAAGTTTAGCAAGGATAGAGGGGTTGTCCAAAGTACTAAAACTCTAGAGAGAACCCCCAACCCTTTTTGATTCAGACATAGCGGAAGAAGGGCAAGCGGAAAGAGAGGGAGGATAGAGAGAGAGGGCGACTAAAACGGCAAGGGTGAAGTGGGGGAGAGGAAAACGAGAGGCAAGTGGCAAATAATGTAATGCGGGAGATAATGGTATGTGATGGGTACTTGGTATGTTGACTTTTGCGTAGACCTCCCCGGCAACGGTGCCAGAAATCCTTCTTGCTACCTCTTTTAGCACTGCGTTGGTTTTCCCCGAAGAGGAAGGGATGATGCAGCAAAGTAGCGTAAGTATTTCCCTTAGTTTTTGAGAACCAAGGTATCAATCCAGTAGGAGGCTACGCACGAGTCCCTCGCACCTGCACAAAACAAATAAATCCTCGCAACCAACGCAAATAGGGGTTGTCAATCCCTACAGGGCCACTTACGAGAGTGAGATCTGATAGATATGATAAGATAGTATTTTTGGTATTTTTATGATAAAGTTACAAAGTAAAATTAAGGCAAAGTAAATGGCAAAGTAAATAACTAAGTAGTATGAGATTGATATGATAAAGATAGACGTGGGGGCCATAGGTTTCACTAGTGGCTTCTCTCGAGAGCATAAGTATTCTACGGTGGTGAACAAATTACTATTGAGCAATTGACAGAATTGAGCATAGTTATGAGAATATCTAGGTATGATCATGTATATAGGCATCACGTCCGAGACAAGTAGACCGACTCCTGCCTGCATCTACTACTATTACTCCACTCATCGACCGCTATCCAGCATGCATCTAGAGTATTAAGTTAAAAACAGAGTAACGCCTTAAGCAAGATGACATGATGTAGAGGGATAGACTCATGCAATATGAAGAAAACCCCATCTTGTTATCCTCGATGGCAACAATACAATACATGCCTTGCTGCCCTTACTGTCACCGGGAAAGGACACCGCAAGATTGAACCCAAAGCTAAGCACTTCTCCCATTGCAAGAAAGATCAATCTAGTAGGCCAAACCAAACTGATAATTCGAAGAGACTTGCAAAGATAACCAATCATACATAAAAGAATACAGAGAAGATTCAAATATTATTCATAGATAGACTTGATCATAAACCCACAATTCATCGGTCTCAACAAACGCACCACAAAAAGAAGATTGTATTGAGATCCAAAAAGAGAGAAGAAGCCATCTAGCTACTAACTATGGACCCGTAGGCCTGAAGTAAACTACTCACACTTTGTCGGAGAGGCTATGGTGTTGATGTAGAAGCCCTCCGTGATCAATGCCCCCTCCGGCGGAGCTTCGGAACAGGCCCCAAGATGGGATCTCGTGGATACAGAAAGTTACAGTGGTGGAATTAGGGTTTTGGCTCCGTATCTGATCGTTTGGGGGTATGTTGGTATATATAGGAGGAAGAAGTACGTCGGTGGAGCAACAGGGGGTCCACGAGGGTGGAGGGCGCGCCTGCGGGGTAGGCACGCCCCCCTACCTCTTGGCCTCCTGTTACGTGGCTTGACGTAGGGTCCAAGACTCCTGAGTTGTATTTGATGAGAAAATCACGTTCCCGAAGGTTTCATTCCGTTTGGACTCCGTTTGATATTCCTTTTCTTTGAAACCCTAAAACAGGCGAAAACAACAATTCTGGGTTGGGCCTCCGGTTAATAGTTTAGTCCCAAAAATAATATAGCAGTGGATAATAAAGCCCAATAATGTCCAAGACAGTAGATAATATAGCATGGAGCAATCAAAAATTATAGATACGTTGGAGACGTATCACTATCATGTTCCTCACTTGTAGGCAATCCGCACTGGCGAATTCCTAACTCCTCAGTCAGAACAAATTCCTCAAAGACCAGAAGTTCTTCGTCCCTATCACTGAAGAAATTGACTGAACTGTATGAGATTTCCAATGGCTTCACTCGAAAGGATTGGGTAGTTGTAGGATTTTGAGATGAGCATCACTTGGAAACTTTTCCTTAGTTTTACCTCGACCCACCTTTGACAGTACGGTGTTTCCTATGACTCAAGAAAGAGAAAATGAAACTACGAAAACAAAAGTCTTCATGCTTCATAATCCTTGCATGAATATCAAGTCTTCACGGTCACACCAAATTCTTCACTTGCAAAGTCTTCAAGAAAACCAAAGTCTTCATCTTAAGACATTCCTTTTTAGGGGTCGACTTTCATCGTATATATCAAACTCCTCATAGACTTATAGACCTTTGTACACTCACAAACTCATTAGTCCCTTAACCTATAAGTCTTCAATACACCAAAATCAGGAAGGGGCACTAGATGCACTTACACATACGTTAATGACTGACATGTTCATTGTTGGGTTACGTATGCCTGTCCCAGTAAGTTTGTGCCACCTTGGGTTTACGACTAGTAATGTCAGCCTGGGTTCTCTGCCATATGGGTGCTAGCGACACAATCATATACGTGAGCCAAAAGGCGCAAACGGTCCTAGCCAAGGTAAGGTTGCATCCATGGGAATACTACGCGTGAGGCCGCAAAGTGATATGATGTGTTACATGCTAGATCGGTGTGACTTAGGATCGGGGTCCCGACACTCACGATCTCTTCATATATTCTAAATGTTACCTTCCCATCAATGTCGATGTCAAAACCGGCCGATCTCGGGTAGGGGGTCCCGAACTGTGCGTCTGGGGATTGAAGGTAACAAGGGACACAAGGAACACGATGTTTACCCAGGTTCGGGCCCTCTTAATGGAGGTAAAACCCTACGCCTTGCTTGATTGTATTTGATAAGTATATGGGTTACAAGAGTCGATCTACCTCGAGATCGTAATGGCTAGAACCCTAGATGTCTGGCTTATATGAATTCTGATGATCTCTACGGACTAAACCCTCCGGTTTATATAGACACCGGAGGTGCCTAGGGTTGTACAGAGTCGGCTTGCAGAGAAGGAAATTATACATCCGGACACCAATCTTTCCATCCATGCATAGGTAAGTCCTATCCGGACACGGGGGAAGGCCTTCTACCTTACATCTTTACGGTCCGTCAGTTCAGCCCGTATTACACAGCCCGGACACCCGAGGACCCCCTAATCCAAGACTCCCTCAGTAGCCCTGAACCAGTCTTCAATGACGATATGTTCGGTACACAACATGTCTTCGGCATTGCAAGGCGGGTTCCTCCTCCCGAATACATCAAAGCAATCTTCTGAATATAAGATACGTATTCGGCTCTGCATGACAGTCACAACCCTCAACCACGAAGGCAAAATTATTTAATCAAAATAATGTCTGTCAACTGACAATTTTTCGGCGAAACACCACATCTTGTCGAACCATTTAATCAAAATTATTTAATCAAAATTATTTAACATTTCAAACCGTTTTTTGCCTCCCGCTTCGTGTTTTGAAGCGTGGCCTCTATTCACACGTCTTGTCAAAACGGAGATCGTGTCCGCTTATCGCGGGATCCTCATCAATACGGATGTGGGTAATCCAACCGTGCCATTCGCACGACCCCTTGGGAACAGGCGAGTTTTAAGGCTCGAGGTGGGGAATGCTTGATATTCACTGCGTATTGAAGTGGATAAAGATAACCTTTTTTCTCCCCATGCCTTCTTCTTTCTCCTGCTTCCCATCCTCAAGCTCCAGCGCCCAAGCTTCAATCTTTCCCACCGCCACCAACCTCTCCAGCCATGTCTAGTTTTGGCTCGAAGGGCAAGTGGGAGACCTCCTCCATCCCGGAGAAGGACGTCAAGGAGCTCTAGGAGGCGGGGTACCTATCAACGGATGTCGCACACAGGCTCCCCGCCAAGAAGTAGGTTGTACCGACCTCGGAGCCCGGCGAAAGGGTTGTGTTCATCCCCCACTTCCTCCGCGGACTAGGGTTTCCCCTCCACCCCTTTGTCCGTGGCCTCATGTTCTACTACGGGCTAGATTTCCATGATCTAGCCCCAAATTCTATCCTCAACATCTCGGCGTTCATCGTCGTGTGCGAGGCGCTACTCCGCATCCCCCCACACTTCGGCCTATGGCTAAAAGTCTTCAATGTGAAGCTGAAGGTGGTCGACCGGCAGCATGTGGACTGCGGTGGCGCCATTGTGAGCAAGCTCCCCAACATGACATGGCCTCAAGGGGCCTTCATGGAGACCGTCAAGGTGTGGCAGCAGGAGTGGTTCTACATCACCGAACCCCGTGGCACTAGATCGGCGGCCACTCCTGAGTTTAGATCTAGACCCCCTATGTGGCTTGCGTCGTGGACCAACAAGGGTCTAGACTAGGGATTGACCGCGGAAGTGCTGACGCTGCAAAAGCACATCAAAAACATGATAAGCAAGAACACCAATCTCACTGACGTGATTCAGGTGATGCTCTTCCGCCGGATCCTCCCCTCCCAGCTCTGGCCTCTCCATATGTGGGAGTTCAATCCAGAAGGTCCCCGGACCCTGTAGTGCTTCTTCGGCACAATGCACAAAGAGATCTGGAAGCTGCTCTTCAAGGCCCAGGAGACGTGGTCGAAGAAGACCGATGACATCGGCCTTCACAACAAGAATTCGGCCACTCTGGTAAGTGTATTATTCCCAAACATACCTCTAGTCCATAAATCCTTAGGCGTAATGAGTTTTCCGTCCCTTGTACAGGGCTGGATAGCGAAGGCGGAGCGAATCAAGTGTTTGGCTCCGCTGCTTGAAGATCCGCCCACTCCCCAGCTAACGAAGATGCTGGTCTCGGTGCCCTATCAGGCACCGGAGAAGAAGGCCAAGAAGAAGAGCAAGAGGCCAAGGGCGGCCTCGCCGTAAGGGTACTTCAGACGAGGTGTCCGGAGAAACCGAAATCCCCTCCTCCCATAAGGGAGATGAAGACGAAGAGGAGGAGGAGGAGGAGGAGGCAGAAAGTGACTCTCCCCTCAAGGGGAGTAAAAAGAAAAGGGCAGCCTCCACAGACCCGGAGGGGGGTGTCCAAGAGGGGGAAGATAACCCTCTCGGATGGTTTGGATTCGGATACCGAACTCATCCCCAAGAGGTGCCCCAAGGAGAAGCCCCTGGCCGAATCGTAAGTACCAAAGGATTCATTACAAGTATTCGGCCTTCTATGCTTTTAATATAACATGTTATGTTGTGTGTATTTCGGCCCTGCTCGCGACCTCCCCGGCCCTTCATTACCTGAGGGGAGTTCTCTGCCACCCGAGATGGCAGTGAGCGAGATGCCCCCGCGAGCTTCTCCACCTACCGCCGCGGATGACACCGAGGTGTTGTCCCGAAGGACCTCTCCAGGCCGCGGAGGGGTGAGCGAGGCTGCCATGATGGTACTCGAGGGTGAGGCCTCAGCTACCGAGAACATGGGGGGTGCAATCCCCATGGAGACTTACGGCGGGGGCCCTGACCAGTCCGGCCCCTAGCCGAACACTATTCCGGGATCCATGCTGCTCCGGAATCGAGCGAGCAACCCCCTTCGAAGGAGGGGGCATCGGCTCCAACGGCGACCTCCACCAATCCGGAGGCGCCGAATACTCTGGTGGAGGCACTGCAATGTGCCACCATCGTGGAGGAGCACCGCACCCTGACGGGTGTGGTGGTTGAGAAGGTTTAGTCCACAAAGAGTGGGCTGAATGAAGCCTTCACTAGCCTGCTAACAGGCTTCGAGGTATGTGACGTAATATTCTTAGATGCTTTTCATATGAAGGAAATATGCCTGTATATATATAGTAGCCCCTGAGACTCTATTCGGTTTTTAAAAAGGCCGAACAGAGGATCGAGTAGTGATCGCAAGAGGCGACGTACTTATCTATTGAATGACAGGCTTCCCTATTAGCGGTGACCGCCCAGGCCGCTGAAGTTTCCGAACTCAATCGAAAGCTGGAGCTGGCTGATGATGAGATCGACCGCATTAACAAGCGGTTTCATGAGGCACAGGGTATGTTTAAAAGAGCTCTTGAATGTGAAGTGATATGCAAATTTAGAGTTAAACTCATGCACTGCTATGATTATGATTTCAGGTAGCGCGGCCGAGGTCAATACCCTCAAGAGCACCCTTGCCCAAGCCAAGGAAGAGGCAAAAGTGAGCAAAGCAGCTGCTGATAAAACAGTTGTGGATTTCAAGACCGAATAGGTCACCCGCCGCCAGCACGAAGAGAGGGTGGCAAAAGTGGAGCAAGAGTTAAAAGACGCCATCAGCAAATGTGAGACTTTGGAGGAGAAGACTTCGGCCCAAGCGGTCGAACTTGCCAAACCCCTCAATGAGGCCAAGGAGGCATGGACCGAGTCTCGGGCGGCTTGGGAGGAGATTCGGTAGGCCGGACAGATAGCGGCTGGTAAGCCATTTCTTTTGCAGAGTGTATTTGGCGGTCAGAGATATGCCTTGCTCACTCGAAAATGGAGTTCTCCAAATGCCTTCGCGGATCTTCCGAAGAGTGCTACCGACGCCACGCAGTTCTTCCTGGCCCATGAAGGGAACACAACGGAGAAGCTCTTCTGGTCACAGTACCTGGCACCGGAGCGTCCGACGCTATTGAACAACTAGATGATGCAGCTGGCATATCTACATAGGATGTCCGGCTTGGCCATGAAGGACGTTATAGTCTGGCTATGGCTAACCAAACCCATTCCTAGCAGCTACCTCGTCCTGGTGAAGCGGCTCACCAACACACTGCCCCGAGTCGAAGCTGTAAAGCGCTTGGCGTGCATAGAGGGTGCGCCGATGGCCTTTGCCCATGTCAAGATGCACTGGGCGAAGATGAAGGCCACCGTCATGGCGACCGAGGGCCCACCCGAAGGCAAGGACCACCGCAAGCCGGAGCAATATTTTGATGATGTCCTGGAGGGTGCCCAGATAGTAGAGGGCCAATGCTCAAAGGATATCATGTTTGAGTGAATTTATCCGGATTGTCCAAACTTTGTTTTATGATCCAAGGCTTTGTAATATATTTATGCCTATATGTGAAATTATTTTCCTCCTGTGCGGCCATTTTTAATCCTGAAAGTTTGCCAGTCGTCGGCTTCAGCCCCCACGTAGATATTACGGGGGTGTTCTGGGTAGCGCACGAGCACACTTGACCCAACGTCTTGGTCCATAAAGGAGGTGCCTATGCGGCGAACCAAGCAATCAAACTATGCATCTTTATTACTTTCACTTAGCCATAGGAGTTTGATTGTGGGGCTAAGTACTAGCCCCTGGTGCGTATGTGGCCATCTGAACTGGGATGCCTTAGGCGCGCGACTAGACAAAGGCCAGTCCTTCGTATAATACAGAAGAAATCGCAAGAGAATTGTAGCAAGTCGACGAATCGCCGACTAGCTCTCGCCGTCTCATGACAGTTCGTTTTCGGCTTTCTCTACTAAGGTGTTTGACAGGACGAACCAGAAACACAATCGCAGTAGTTCTCCCTTTACTACCCTAGCCGAACAAGCGGAACATAAGGTAGTAACCACAGAGTCGGGCAACCCAACTATTGACCAAAGACATGACTCGGAGCCGATGTATATATGTAGTATTCGGGACGCCGAAGTATACTTTAGAAGTGTTCAGACTTTTTGGAAATTTCTGTGGCTGGATAGAGCCCCTAGCATTTAGGCCATACCAAAGTATATATGGCACTCTGACGACAAGGAAGGAATACAAATGTTATGAAATAAACCAATACCGAACAGGGGTTGGCAAAAAATGTTTCCATTATAATCTGATTGATACGTCAAAACATGCTTATTATAGATAATGCCATAAATATCAAGGCTATTTTACATGCCGAGAGTTTGCACACAAGGGGAAGCTATATATGGGGTCGAAGAAAATAAAAGGTATTCTTGAAGATTCCCTTGACACCCTGCGGCACGTCTGCGCCGCTATCGCCTTGGTGCCGAATCCTTTGAGAGGAAAAATCGACGATCATATGTATAGAAGGGGGCAGTGAAGGAATCCTTGTGTGACCGTCAGGTGATAAGGTTTTGACGAACCTGTGATAGGAGGAGAGAGAAAAAAGAGAAGAAATAGGAAGGGGTTGAGGTCAAAATAGGGTTAAACCACGCTATAGACCCTGCCCATATTGTGCCTCCATCATTGCCTAAGGTATTTTAAGTGCGTAATTATGCACACGCGGTACGAATATAGCGTTTAAATGGGGTGATCGATGGAGGCGGAGATGCTAGTCCAAATCTGGATGCACTGAGCCGTCGTTCTGCAGAGTAGACCAGACTCGTTTAATAGTGTCCAGGGGCTTGATGGCCGATGAAATGTTCGACTTGATGAAGCCGCTTTGTACCTCGGCTGTAAGGGCCGCGGTGTGCTCCTTGGTACGGAGGGAGCGCTCCATGTTCCCATTAACTGTTATGACACCACGCGGTCCGGGCATCTTGAGTTTTAAATAAGCATAATGCGGGACTGCATTGAAGCATGCGAAGGTGGTTCGTCCGAGCAGTGCGTGATAACCACTGCGAAAGGGGACAATGTCGAAGATCAATTCTTCGTTTCGGAAGTTACACGGTGAACCGAAGACCACTTCCAATGTTAATGAACCCGTGCAGCAGGCCTCTACGCCGTGTATCACTCCTTTAAAGGTGGTGTTACTAGGCTTGATTCTTGACGAGTCAATACCCATTTTGCAAATAGTGTCTTGATAAATCAAGTTAAGACTGCTGTCGCCATCCATGAGGACTCGAGTGAGATGGAATCCATTGATGATTGGATCGAGGACCAGGGCTGCTGAACCTCCATGATGAATTCTAGTTGGGTGGTCCCTACGATCGAAGGTGATCGGACAAGCCGACCAAGGGTTGAATTTTGGGGCGACCGGCTCTACGGCGTAGACGTACCTTAGTGCACTTGTTCTCCCTCTTGGGGATATGAGTGACATATATCATATTCAATGTTTTTAATTCAGGGGGAAATTTCTTCTGTCCCCCTGTGTTCGGTGGGCAGGGCTCATCATCGTCTTCGCTTGGTGGCCCTTTCCCCTTATGTTCAGTATTTAACTTACCAGCCTGTTTGAAGACCCAACAATTTCTGTTGGAATGATTTGCAGGCTTAATGGGGGTACCATGAATCTGGCAAAACCGGTCGAGGATTTAGTCTAAATTTGATGGGCCATACCTATTCCCTTTGAATGGCTTCTTCCACTGACCGAGTATAGAGCCGTTGAATCCGGTGTTGACCGACGTGTCTTCGCTTTCTTCATTGTTGTTCTGACGCTTGTGCTTGTTGCGTCACGGTCGTCCGTTGCTATCCCTGGCTTCGGAGGTGCCGGGGTCGCTGGTGTTGTTGCTTCTACGAGCTAACTAGTTGTCTTCTCTTGCGCAGAAGCAGGTCATGAGTGCGGTAAGAGCTGCCATGGACTTCAGATTTTCTTGGCAGAGGTGTCGGGCAAGCCATTCATCGCGGACGCTATGTTCAAAGGCTGCTAGGGCTTCAGCGTCCGGACAGTCGACGATTTGGTTCTTCTTAATTAAGAACCGACTCCAGAGTTTCTGGGCTGACTCTTCAGGTTGCTGAACTATGTGACTAAGGTCATCGGCATCCGGTGGCCAGACATAAGTACCTTGGAAGTTGTCTCGGAATGCGTCCTCCAAATCTTCCCAGCTGCCAATAGAGTTCTCTGTGAGGCTGTTTAGCCAGTGTTGTGCTGGTCTATTTAGCTTTAGGGGAGATATTTAATGGCGTGGAGATCGTCACCGCGAGCCAAGTGAATATGGAGAAGAAAATCATCAATCCATACCTTGGGATCTGTCGTTCCATCATATGCTTCAATATTTACGGGTTTAAACCCTTCTAGAAACTTGTGCTGCATTACCTCATCGGTAAAGCATAAGGGGTGTGCGGTGCCTCTGTATCGGGTGATGTCACTACGGAGTTCGGACGACGTCCGTGTTCAGTTTTCAGCCCAGGTGAGGTTATGCTTATCACGCTAGGCTTGATGATCGTCGTCTCATGTTGGAGCATTCCCCCTTGATCCATAGATTGATCCGGCCTGACCGGCTCTATTGTCCAAGTCTTAGTGTAAGTCGTAGGTGTAGCCCGGAGCCGCTACCTCCTTGCCTCGACGGCGAGGTGGTGCGGGCTGGTGTTCGGCATGCGCAGCCGCTTTGTCTTGCCCACGTGGTGGTCGGTCTAGTTCATCAGCATAACTATATCTTGAAGGTATTGGCTCAAGGGCCTCGTCGTCGAATTATGGCAGTAGCCGACACTTCGGATAGCTCTTTCTTGGGCGCTCGAGGCCATATTCTTCGGCAGCTAGGACCTGGGTCCATCTGTCATTGAGCGTGTCATGTTCGGCCTGAAGCTCTTGTTGTTTCTTTTTTAGGCTCCTCGCAGTTGCGATTAGCTGTCGCTAAATGCGTTCTTGTTCGAGGGGCTCCTCTGCCACGATGAAGTCTTTGTTGCCGAGGCTGACGTCCTCCTCGGAGACTGGTAGATAGTTAATATCCTTTGAATCCTCATTCCCGATGGGCTCGTCGGGGTTGACTTGTCCCTCCTCCCACTCATCCTGCTCAGACGCAAGCTTGGCAGGGTCTTCGGGATCTTCGGCATCATCCAGAGTGTTATTGTCTCTGGTGCCAATATTGTTGTCCTTTTCGTGACGCGACTTTGAGCGTCGCCGCTGACGTCGATGTTTTGGTGGTGCCTCAACGGGCTTGTCCTTGTTCGGATCCCTTCTGTCGCCGTCATCGTCCTTTTTAGGTCTATCCACCATATACACATCATATGTGGAGGTGGCCGTCCAGCGCCTGGTAAATGGTGGGACTTTGCCTGGTTTGTCTCCGACATCGTCATCCATACCGTCGATGTCTTCGGAGGCGTAATCTAGCATGTCAGTTAAGTCTTCGACAATGCCTATTAAGTGGGTGGTGGGTGGGACGTAAAATTCCCCGCACTCGGCCCATAATCTGGGCTGGGCGTAGTTCGGAGGTGACACTTCCGTAATGGTGAGAGATCACATCAAGTCCAGGGCCTCGTTTAGAAGCAAAGGCCAGACGAGGAACTGAGGTTTCGCGGAGCTGGGCATGGTACATGACACCTGGTCGTGCTCAATGGGCGCAGTCCTTGACAGTTTGGAGCTAGCCTCCAGGGGCGAGTTCGACTCTCTGATGATAGAGAGAGTCCTGCTTGATTCCAGGCTTGCCGATGATATGGTCGCCTTTGGGTCTTCGGCAAAGAGCTCCGTAGTTGAAGAGCGTCCAGTGGGTTTGAAATTCCCATCTTCAGATGAGGTGGCCTGCCCTGGATCTACGGCTAGGGCAGGGATGATAGTTGGTCTTTGAATGGTGCTTGATTATGGATTCGATGGGTTTCCTTCTTGGAGACGGGGAGTAGCGGCTGAGATTGTGAACCCTTCGAAGATCAAGTCTCCTTGAATATCAGCGATGTAATTCAGGTTCCCGAATCTAATCTGATGACCAGGGGCGTAGCTATCAATCTGTTCGAGATGACCAATCGAATTGGCCCGCAGAGTGAAGCCACCAAACACGAAAAGCTGACCAGGGAGAAAAGTTTCCCCGGAGACAGCATCGTTGTTGTCGATCGAACGAGCCATCAAACCTTCTATCGACGACACAGTGGAACTCCCAATGAAAGCACCAATGTCGGTGTCAAAACCTTCCGATCTCGGGAAGTGTCGGGGAAAATATATGGGGGCTGGTATTTTCCCCTGACTCATGCACGGTGTCGGTGTCAAAACCAGCGGATCTCGGGTAGGGGGTCCCGAACTGTGTGTCTAAGGTTGATGGTAACAGGAGACAGGGGACACAAAGTTTTACCCAGGTTCGAGCCCTCTTGATGGAGGTAATACCCTATGTCCTGCTTGATTGATATTGATGAGTATGAGGATTACAAGAGTTGATCAACCACGAGATCGTAATGGCTAAAACCCTAGAAGTCTGGACCGTTAGATTATGATAGCCTCTACAGACTAAAACCTCCAGTTTATATAGACACCGAAGGGGACTAGGGTTGTACAAAGTCGGTTACAGAGAAAGGAATCTTCAAATCAAATGCTAGGCTTGCCATCCACGCCAAGGAGAGTCCCATCCGAACACGGGAGAGAGTCTTCTGTCTTGTATCTTCATAGCCCATTAGTCTGGCCAATGTCTAACAGGTGGGACGCCCGAGGACCCCTTAATTCGGGACTCCCTCAGTAGCCCCTGAACCAGGCTTCAATGACGAGGTGTCCGGCACACAGATTGTCTTTGGCATTGCAAGGCGGGTTCCTCCTCTGATCACTTCAAAACACCCTCTGAACACAGAAACCATGTCCGGCTCTACAAAACAAGTACCACACACAGCTGCAGAGAGTATAGTATTATACAAGTCCGATCCACTAACAACTTTCGTAACGTGGCATCATGTCCCTACCCGGTCATTATTTCGAACCATTTTTTAGCCTCCCGCTCCACGTTTTAAGATGCGGTTTTATTGGCACGTCGTGTCAAAGCAGAGATCGTGTCCCATTATTACGGGATTCTCATCAATACGGGCGTGGATAACCCAATTGTTCCGTCAACATGATCCCTTGGGAATAGGTAGGCTTTAAGGCCTATGAGGAGGCATTTGATATTCATCGCCTTTATAAAGGAGCACGGGCCCGTCTTTCTCCTCTACGCCTACCTCTTCCTCAACCTTTCCAACCTCAAGTCCCAGCACCCAGGTCTCAACTTAATTGCTCCAGGCCTCCCAGTCATGTCCGGACCCAGCCTTCAAGGCCGATGGGTGGCCTCCTCTGTCACAGAGGATATCGTGAAGCTCCGGGCGGCAAGATACCTGACCGCGGAAATCCCCCATAGGCTACCTGCTAAAGGACAGGTTATTCCTACTCCTAGACCCAGCGAGAGGGTCGTATTCATCTCTCACTTTCTTCGGGGGCAAGGGTTCGCTCTCCATCCCCTCATTCGCGGCCTCATGTTCTATTACGGGCTAGATTTTCATGATCTAGCTCCAGACTCCTTTCTTCACATCTCGGCGTTTATTGTCATGTGCGAGGCCTTTCTCTGTATTACCCCTCACGTTGGTTTATGGCTCAAGACCTTTAATGTGAAGCTGAAGGTAGTCGAGGGGCGGCAAATAGAGTGTGGTGGTGCTATAGTGAACAAGCTCACCAATGCTTTTTGGCCCAAAGGCTCTTTCACAGAAGCTTCCAACCTATGGCAGTGGGAGTGGTTTTACATCACCGAACCCCGTGGTACCAAGTGGGCAGCTACACCTGCGTTCCGATCTGGCCCTCTATTACATCTCGCATCATGGATTAATAAGGGGCTGGACTGGGGATCAATTGACAAAGTGCAGATGCTACAAAGCCGCATCCGGAGCCTCCTCGAAAAGGACATCAGCCTCATCAATGTAATCTAGGTAAAGCTAGTTCACCGGGTCCTGTCGTGCCAGCGACGGCCCCTCCGCATGTGGGAGTTCAATCCGGAAAGACCACAGACCCTTCAGTACTTCTTCGGCATGACGCACAAAGGAATGTGTAAGTTATTCTTCGGTACACGAAAGCAATGGTCGGATACCACCGAAGACATCGGCCTCGACTGCAACCATCCGGATACCTTGGTAAGCACTCGACTCCCGAACACGGCTTAGTTGAATATCCCATAGCACTGAGAAAACCATCTTCAAACAGGGCTGGGTAAAGAAGGCGGAACAAATTAGGTGTTCGGCCCCTCTTCCCGAAGACTCAGCCGATCCTGTGTTAACAAGGATGCTGGCTCCGGCGCCATATCAAGTGCTAGCGAAGGAGGACAAGGAGGAGAGCAAGAAGGCCAAAGGTGACCTCCACTCTAAAGGTACACCAGACGGTATGTCCGGGGAGATTGGGACTCCCTCTTCTGAAGACAAAAGAGAAGGGAAGCCTGACATCCCTTCCCCGCATGGGAAGAAGAGGACCGCCTCCAAAGATTCGGAGGTAGAGGCTCCTATGCGAGGGAAGATGTCCTTGCCAGGCGGTTCGGGTTCAGAAGATGACATTGATGCGCAATTCCTCCATAAGGACAAGCCTTTAGCCGAATCATAAGTGAACAAGGGTGTCCTAAACATATCCCATTCCTTTTTGCTTACAAGGGTAACATCTGAAATATTTGTTCGCAGTTCGGCACGCAGTCTTCCTCAACAGTCCTCCTCCTCGAGGGATCTTCTTACGGAGATGATGGAAAGCGATACGCCTCCACAGACCCTCTCACCCAATAGGGCGGACGACTTTGAGGTGTCGTCCCAGAGGATTTCTCCTGATCAACAAGTGGTACAAGGGACAATGAAGACCATGCCCGAAGGTGATACTTCGGTGGTCCAGGGTCTGGGGCATGCAGCCCCTTCGGGTACCAACAATAAAGGCCCTGAACTACCCGGTTTACGGCCGGAGACGACTCTAGGGTCTAGTAAACACATCCCTTCGAAGGGAGTCCGTACTCCCACCGCCGCTTCCAGGAATCAGGAGGTGCCGAATACATTGATGGACGTGTTGCGACATGCGTCCATTTCAGAGGAACATCGTACCTTGATGGGTACAGTAGTTGAGAGGATTTTGTCCGCGAGAAGCAGATTGAATGAAGCCTTCACGGGCCTACTAAGAGGCTTCGAGGTATGCAATGTAATATCTTCGATTGCACTCTTCATGCAAAAATGAACCTGTGTATAGATAGTAGCCCCTGAGACACTGGTTGGCGTCCAAAAGGAGGCAATCAGAGGATCAAAAAGATATGCCTAGGAAATAATCTAACTAATTGGAACACCGGCTGTTTCATCCATGGCGACTGCCCGTGCTACAGAGGTTGCAGATCTGAAGCGGCAACTTAATGTGGTAGATGACGACATCACGCTTATTAACAGACGGCTCGACGAGGCGCAAGGTATGTTTTGAGGCAGTCAGTATATGTATGTATAAGAATATGAGCATAAAGCTGAGAATTATATACTGAGATATGCATAAGTCACTACTGGAATCAGCTTCATTGTCGTCCGCCATGTCTTTGTCGTCTGCCAACTGACGGCAAAGAGCCTCTTTGCCGTCCGCTTCCACAAAGCGGACGGCAAAGAAAGGGCATATGGCAAAAATGCTATTTGTCGTCAGCTGCTTCTTTGCCATCGGCCAGCTGATGGCAAAGAGCTATAAGGCAGACGGCAAAGAGCCAGGTGGGCCCCACAGGGCATGGCGTGGCTAGGTCAGATTCTTTGACGTCTGCTACCGGATGGCAAAAGAGGTGATTACTTTGCCATCTGCTGGCGGACAGCAATGTTAGTCCTTTGCCATCTGCCTGCGGACGGCAAAGAGGAGACGGGGGCGAGCCCTAATGGTGGCCCTCATTGTTGTAGGCATTCTGCGAACGGGGGTACCTAGACTTGCCTGCCTGCGGCCTGCGGCGTGGCTCAAGTGGGGGCCCAGCGCGGCCCATCTTCATCAGCTCAAGCTCAAGACCCTCGCGAGGGGCCAAGCCTCGCGGGGCGGACGGCCGGAAGCTTCCTCAAAGGCAGCCTCATCAGGCAGGCTCGCGAGGAGGCGGAGAGATCAAGGCAGGGGTACCTCACGAGGAGCCCGTGACGCAAGCCATGAAGATCGAGACCAGGCGGGCGCCGGCCTACGCAGTGTCCTTGTTTCCCCTTTGGTGCAAAGGGGGCAAGCACATGCCAAGGCATCGGGCAAAGGTTACCATTCCGGTGCAACGATACCAAGACCAACAGAGCGGCAGGACGGAGGTCACCGTGGAGCCCAAGACGGCGTCATCACCAGTGCTTTTGGCAGCCGAAGACCACCTTTGGTCAGGATAACTTGTACTAGATGTTTCCCTTCAAAATGGCCAATTGTTGGCGCCCTTCCCGCTCATTATTTGGGGAGAGGCCCAGGGCCTCTATAAATAGAGCTAGCCACCACAGAGTGAAAGGGGGGAGGAAGGACATCTAGAGATCGGACAGAAGGAAGGGAGAAAAGAGGAGGGAGAGAGGGATATCTGATAGAACCCTAGCAGAGAGAGAGAGAGAGAGAGAGGTGACTAAACTCACCCAAGCAGTTCATCGCACCAGCTCAAGAACACCTCTCGCGAGGCTGTTCTTCCCTTGTACTGTTCATCGTCAGCCCCTGAGGCAATCCACCACACCACACACTGGAGTAGGGTATTACACCACAACGGTGGCCTGAACCAGTATAAACCTCATGTCCCTTGTGTTGTTCATTGTTTCCAGCTTATATCACGCGAGGAGATTGGACGTAGATCGGTAGGGGAGAGATCTCCGCGCGCACCCCAGTGTTCGAACCTCAAGGGTTTGCCGGAACCCAAAATCCGATATTTGGCGTGCCAGGTAGGGTTGCGCCTGAATCTTTCTTCCGTTGTTCGCGTGTGATCTTCCGTCGTGTCCATGGCTGACGCTCGTCGGGCTCGCGCCGAGCACCGGGCTGCTCTCGCCACCCACATCGCCCAGACGGCGCCCATCGGCGGACGCCCTCGCCATTCCCCGTCGCCTGTCGCCAACGCCGCCACCGTCCCGGCGGGGAACGAGCAGCAGGCCTCGTCCTAGCATCCTTCGGTGTGGCGGGAGGGCCGCACCACCACACCGTCGCTGGCTCCAGCCGCTTCGTCGTCCCACGCCCGTCGTGCCCCCACGGACGCGCACGCCGCGCTGCTCCTGGCGAGAGAGCTCTTGCACTACCACCCCGTCGACGACCTCTACGAGGACTGGCTCGCCCGCATCACCGAGCTCGTCAGTGCCGTAGGGGGCTCCCCCTTGCCGTCCCTCTCGTGGCCTCGCCCACCATTCCACGCAGGAGGCAGGGATCAGGAGGTGCCTCCACCACCTCCTCCCCAAGAAGGCGCCCTGGCACCAAGGCGTGCAGCCCCAGGGCGAGACCCTCCGTGTCCGGCGCCTGCACAGCAAGAAAGGACCTGCCAAGAGATCCCTCGTCCCCAAGAAGGTGCTCGCGCGCTCCCAGTGCCGGCGCGCCAAGATCGCGTCCCTACACCTCCACGCCAAGACCCCACGCTGCTCCAAGCGGCGGTGCGCGGTAATCCCCACGAACAAGCTCAGCACCAGCAAAAGGCACCGGTGGCCACAGCAGGCTGCCGCGCCCTCACCCCCGAGCTACGTGGCGTCGCATGGCCAGGTAGGTTCAAGCCTGACCTGTCCCCCCGCTACGATGGCACGGTGGACCCCGCGGAGTTCCTACAGCTCTACGAGCTATGCATCGAAGCCGCCAACAGAGACAAAAGGGTCATGGCGAACTGGTTCCCCATGGCGCTCAAGGACGGGGCCCGCACCTAGCTCCTGGCACAATCTCCTCCTGGGACAAGATGCGCACTCGCTTCATCGCCAACTTCCAGAGGACTCACGACCAGCCCCCGGCCGTGAGCGATCTGCGCCGCATCAAGCAGCAGCAAGGGGAAACCCTGCAGAAATACATCCAGCGCTTCAACAACGCTCGCCTCAAGATCCCCAAGGTGACTGAAGAAGCCATCATCTCAGCCTTCTCCGATGGCGTACGCGACATCAAGATGAAGGAGGAGCTAGCAATCCATGAGGACCTGTGCACATCCCTGGAGCTGTTCAACTTGGCGACCAAGTGCGCCAGGGCTGAGGAAGGGCGCCTTTCCCTCCTCGAACTTCCGGCTGCCGACCCAGAAGAGAAGAAGCCCAAGGCCAAGGACGTGAAGCGCAAGGGGGCTGTCGTGCTTGCAGCGGAGCCAGACACCAAGCGAGGCTGGGATCAGCCTGAGTCATCCAAGGGCAGCCGGTACTGCGTGTACCACGACCTCCACACCCACAACACCAACGAATGTCAAGAGCTCAAGGCCGTGGGAGATGGACGTGTCGGCCTACACCCCGAGCGCAATGACAGGGGCTATGGCCGAGGAGGAGGAAGAGGTGGCGGACGATGGGAAGACCATGGCCCCCGCCAAGGGTGGCGTGACCAACCTCACGAGGATCGCTGGCAGGACCAGCCTCGCGAGGGAGGCTGGAGAGATCAGCCTCGTGAGGATCGCCCGCACGGCAACGCAGGCCTTCCTCCTCTGCCGCCACCGTCAAGGAGGAACGAAGGATAACATCAAGACGAGGGGGCTGGGGGCTTCCAGGAGCCGCGCACGATCGCTTGCATCTTGGGTGGCGCGCAGGCCCCAGCCTCACGGCGCATCTTCAAGCAGTTTGCTCACGAGGTGAATGCAGTCCTCCCCAAGCTTGAGGCCACACGCCCTCTCAGGTGGTCTGCGTGTGCTATCACGTTCAGCTCAGTGGATCAGCTCAAGTGCGCGGCATCGGCCGGAGTCCTCCCGATGCTTTGCTCACCGGTCATCAGCAACATGCAGGTTACCAGGACCCTCATTGACGGCGAAGCAGGACTCAACGTCATGTCCGTCGAGACGTTCGACAATCTCCAAGTGATGTACGATCAGCTTCACCCGACCAAGCCCTTCTCAGGAGTCACTGATGGTTCCACTGTTCCAATAGGGCAGGTTCGCCTTCCAATCACCTTCGGGCAGCGCAACAACTACCGCACTGAGCTCATCGACTTCGACGTCGCCCACATCCGTCTACCATACAACGCCATTCTCGGGTACCCAGCCCTGGCCAAGTTCATGGCAGTGACTCACCATGGATACCATGTCCTCAAGATGCCAGGAAGCGGTGGAGTCATCACCGTACCCTGTGAAGAAAGGGACGCAGTTTGTTCACTTGAGCGCGTGTTCCAAGCCGCAGCAATCGAAGACCCGGACCACAGGAACGGAAGACTTCCTGAGCCGACCCTTAAGAAGAAGAAGGTTTTGCCTAGCCCAAGCCATAAGGAGGTAGGCGCCTCTGGAGGTGTTGTGTCAGGATCTGCGCCCAATTAGGGAGCGCCACCCTCTCTCTCATAGGAAGGTGCGCCCGGTGCCCTCCTCAGGCAGGGCTCGGGGGCTCTTTCTTGGAGATCCACCGACCTTGCCAAGGTCGCGAGGGAGGCGCTCGGGCACCACTTGGAGGGGTGCTTCCAGGCACATTTCCCTCAGGAAGGTACAAGGCAAGGAAGACCAAACCCTCAGGAGTTCATCGCAAGAAACACCCAGGAGCTACAGGACTCGAGAGTCATGTGCGGTAGCCGCCGCTTGCCCACCGTAGCCCCACATCCAGGCGAGGATGGTGGGCTGCGCGTCTATGTTGACGTGCGAGGGCTCAACCGAGCCGCGTATCAGGAGTGCCTCTGGCCTTCGCGTGTGGGGCGTTGCGAGAGTCCGCCTCACAGCTACGTTCGCATGCCTTTCGGCCTGCCGAACGCGGTCGCCGCTCATCAGCGCCTGTTGAGGAGCATTCTGGAGGCCCAGGAGGTCAGGCATTATGCGGTCCTGGCGGAGATGGAGATGGCCCTCGGAGACCCACCTGCGCCTCCGGAGCCTCTCGAGGCTCTTGGGCCTGGGGGCTCGTGAGGCTCGACGTCATCATCGCGCATCGCCCACTTCTTCAACATCACTTCATCTTCAACGGCACCAGGTGACATCTTTCTAAGTTCCGTTTTTAGCTGGGAGCGCCCATAGGGCCGCATCACTCCCAGGTCGCCTGGGTCCGTCCCTGCAGCATGTATCCGTTTTGCTTATGCTCTTTACCTACCTTGTTGGGGGCGCCCCTCGGGCTACATCAACCCCGAGCTGCTCGGGCCTGGCCCAGCGGCGTTTTCTTTTCCCGCATCTATTTAAAATGAATTTCCTCCTGCGTGCTTAACGTACCTGACCTAATCGCCTGCTCGATTGACGCCTACCTATGGAGACGCTTGCTCTGGCACGACATTTGCGCACGGGTCCGTCCATGCAACGCCGATAAATCTGAGTGGTCAAGCTCTGGCCGCGGCAGCACCGCAAGGCACCACCTCACCAGGCCCTCAGTGCCCCAATCACTTCCCTGGAGCAACCAAAGGTTGGCTGGCAACCGTAACAATAGGTCTTGTTTCTCTTCATGATTGGTGTGCAGGACCTACTCCAGGAGCAACGCTGGGGACGTCGTGAGCTGCATCTCCCTCTCTCCAGCACGGATCGCTTGGCATCGCAACTCATGGGCTCCTACTGGCTCTCCAGCCCTCACCCCTGGCCTTGACCCACGGCATCGCGACCTGTCATACCAGCGGCGGCTGAGCTCGCTCGAGGGCCAGGACCTGAGGACGTAGAGCATTAAGGAAAGCACGGGGGAGTGGGAAGAAGCTCGCGAGGACCTAACCCAGCAGCGCCTCAGCTGCCACCACTCGGGCCGGGTGCTTCATCGAGGAACTACACCAACCTCAAGAGATAAGTCACACCCTTACAGGAGTTGGACCAACGCAGCGCCAAACCCTCGCCCAGTGCGGCTCTGTCATGGCGACGTTGCCTACCTTTCTCGCCCAACGAGGGCTGCTTGAGCGCTAAAGGGGACCTCCCGAGCATCGCGACTCGGGGGCTCTTACCGGACCTCGGGCCGCTCTCCTCCTGGCCTTGACCACGGCATCGCGACCTGGCATACCAGCGACGGCTGAAGCCTGCCTGGGGACTGGGACCTGTCAGCGTAGAGCGCCAAGTCCTCGTAAGGATAGAAAGGGTGAGCCGAGCCGAGACAGGACAAGCACCTCGCATTGATTCATATTAAGGATATAATGTTCACAAAAGACATGGCAGGCGCCTTACATACCCCCACGGGGTGTTGCTTCGATTCCTCGCAGGGAACAAAAGTACTAATCATAAGGAACACTAATCGCCTGCACCTCCGCAAGGGACGCCATCATCAACAGTGGGCTGCCCAACATCGGCGCCAACCCCATCCAGATCAGTGGCGTCGGCGGTTGGACGCAGCTGCCCCGCTCCGAGCACGGCGTGAGCTCGGGGGCTCATAGGTGTCGTCGCTTGTCTCCGGAGTCACGAGGAGCTCAGGGGGGCCGCTGGATTCCCTAGCTCCTCCGCTGCTGCCTGAAGAGCTGCTGGAGGACCGATGGGCGGGCCAAGTCCTCGCCAATTTGTTGCCCCTGCCGCTCTCCCTGGGGCAGCACTCCAGCTGGCGTCCTTCAGCATCGAAGACCTTGAAGAACATCAGGGAGGCGTCGTCGTATTCAAGATGAATTACGAGGGCACCTACCGTCCGGCAGACCCGGGCGATTTCGCCCCAGACCCGGGTCATGAAGACCTTGCCCGGAGCGACGACCGCGACCTCTGCTCCGGTCGCAAGGGTACTGTAGTCAACGTGTTGCAGCCAGAGCTCCAGAGCCCCGCTCGGCGGCATCTCGAAGGCGATGGAAGGAGGAAGGTGAATCCAAGAGCTTGGAGGCATGGCAGCGTGGAGCACGAGCTCGCAAGAGGAGCGCTCGGCGTGGACTCCAGGAGGAACGAAGCGCACCACCGTGACTCGCTGGCGTCGACGGCGGCACCGTCAATGTCGCTCGACGCCTTCTCCCCCAGGACCCACGACACGGGCGTACAAGGGTAGCGGAAACCCAGGCGGCGGCCGCTCGTACCAGGGCCTCGACGCCTCCTGCTGAGCACCCTCATCTCGGTGGCAGAGGACCAGCCGCTTCTTCGGCGGAAGTGGGTCAGGACCCTCTCGGGGGGCCTTTCCCTTCTCTTTTGCAGAAAACCGGCGGATTGGTGCCATTGGCATAAGGAGGAGCAAGAACAAGGAAGAAGAAGGAAAGGAGCAGCAGGAAGGGATGGACTGAAGGGGCTCGCGCAGCCTCGTACTTATAGCCGGAGGAGGCCAACCACCGAGCACCACGATCGCAGGTAATCATGACCGGTTTCTCTGCTTGCAAGGACTTGTCAAGTCGTGCAGTCGCCAAGGCGTCGTGGGGAAGCGCATACGCCCACGTCCAATCAATCGCCGCCCCGTCACCCCGCCGCCCCTCCGCGCCCTGTCGCCCCGCTGCCCCGATGCCGGACACCTCCCCGAGGTCCCTGTGCCACCCCGCCCCGCTGTCGTCCTCCTCCCTGCGGCAAGGAGAAGGAGAAGAAGAAGAAGAAGAAGAAGAAGAAGAAGAAGAAGAAGAAGAAAAAGAAGAAGAAGAAGAAGAAGAAGAAGAAGAAGAAGAAGAAGAAGAAGAAGAAGAAGAAGAAGAAGAAGAAGAAGAAGAGGGTTCCTCGGTGTCGATGGTACCCTAAATAGCAAGTATCGTCAGTGCGAGGTACATGTGGCCGTCGGTGTCGAATACTACATCCACGTCCCACAAGTGACACAGGGGTCCTGCATCCAGCAGCAACAGTTCTTGGCGTCGATGGCGGTCAAACACCACTGCAACTTTGTCTGGCAGCCTTAGAGATGACGATTGAAAGCTAAGTGTTGAAACTTGAAACACCCAAACTAACTCAAGTCGGTTTGGTTGTTTGAAATTTCAAAACTTGGCTTTAATCCTCATCGCAGAGGCTGCCAGACAAATTCGCCAAGGTGTTCGACCGTCATCGGCCACCAGAACTATTGTTGCGGGAAGCCGGGCGCCGGCTTCACTTGTGGGATGTGGATCTAGCGTTCAACGCCGACCGCCTCATGTACCTTGCACGGATGGTAGTTGCTATTTAGTTTACCCGGGGACGAGCAGGTTAGAGGGTTCCTCGGTGTTGATGGTACCGTAAATAGCAAGTATCATCAGTGCGAGGTACATGTGGCCGTCAGTGTCGAATACTTGCTATGTTACTCATCTTTCGATTTAAATATGTAGGTATTTCGTCGCTGCGAGGGTCTAGTGTTCGATGAGCTCCGCCCCTGTGTTCGTTGGTGAGCACAAGTGACATCTCCTCCTCCCCCCTTAATTTGCTTTTTTCCGGTCTTCGTGCCGATGAAACTTGCTAGCTATAGGTGTCAATCATCAGTATGCGTAACCACTATGCGTCTCCCATTCGAAAGGGTTACATCTATAAATATGCATGCATTTGCATATTTATAATTGTGATTCTTTCGAATTGTCCAATGTTATCCATGGACAGCCCGAGTATGTGTAGATTGGGTTCGTTTTCCCATATGCTCAGCTCCGGATCTGATGCAGAATTTCGTCAGTGCCTCCCTGTTGTTCTCCGGGTACACATTCTCTCTGCTTATTGCCGAGACGTGTATCAGGAGAACAACGGGGAGGTGCTGCCGAAATTTTGCGTCAGATCCAGAGCAGAGCATGGGAAAACGAACCCGATCTACACATACTCGGGTGGGATTAGGACATATCTTTACCTATTAGCGTGTAGGTTGCATGGACGTAATAAAACTAACAAACTCCATTAACTGATGGATATGGTTTGCTTAATTATGTATACTAGTCATCAACCCGTGCACCTGCACGGGCTAGTTATTTTGGAAATCATCTCATTATACAAAAAAAATTGCAATTTATTGATTACAAAGATTATAGGAATTGTAATATTGCATACCATTTTGGTAAAAAAAAGTATCGGTAGTTAAGCTATGTACTCTCTCTCCATTCGATAATGTAGTGCATATAGATTTTTTGAAAAGTTAAAGATCACAAACTTTGACCAAGTTTCTGAGGAAAATGTTTACATCTATAATGCCAAACTTATTATGTCATTAGATTCATCATAAGATGTAGTTTCATATTTTATATTTTTTGTATTGGTATTGTAGATATAAATACTTCTATCTATAAAATTGGTCAAAGTTTGACTTTTAAAAAATCTATACGCACAACATTATGAAACGGATGGGGTATAATAGGGTCCAAATGACCATTTTTATCAAAAAAAATGTTAGTTTATCTTCCGGCATAAATGACATAAGTCAATGCCAGTAGGAGTTATATTAGCCTAAAAAGACGTACCGTGAATCCTTACCTTCTGAACAGTAACTAAAATATTCCACTCGCAAAAAAAGTAACTAAAATATTCGACATGTAACATCATAGCTACTATGTAATCAGCAAATTGATTGATGTTTGGGGGACATTGTAGTGCTTGCCATTTAAATGAAACGCATTTGCCTTACTTTTTCAAATAAAAAGCACTGACACAACTCCAATATATAGGCCCAGAGATATTACAAACTAAATATATGTGATCACTAATGAGAAAACCATGCGTTATTTGAAAATGGATCATGGCCATGAAACAGGCAGAGCAACTGAAAGGTGCAGGGCACTCTTCGGGATTGACATTGACCAGTTACATTTTTCACAAATGAAACACCACTTTCTTCCCGCCATGCTCTAACAGCACCGCTAGGCTCTTCTCCTTCATATGTTCTATGCTTTGGCAAAAGAAAAAAATGTATGAAGGATTGAAGGTGAACATGTTGATACATCCATTTTTGTATGGAAAGGATTTGACTTTTCACAGAGATTTGAACATGGATCTGATGGTTCTGACATACTAACATCACATATGGTGTGAAGTAATACAGTGTGAAATGTCCGTGATGCCGTGCGTATCTTTGGCAATCAGCGCCAACAATTCCATCAAGTTACACACCAAAGATCTAGCTAGCTTCAGTCCTCCAAGATGCAATAGTAGCATCCAGAAAAATGGCTCCCAATATCATACAGTTGATGCCTTGTAAAATTTCATGCACATGTTTGAGAAATATATGTTAATAAGAATGGATTTTCTTGAATTATGGTTTCTCTGTACAATAAAAAACGTTATCATTTTTCCTATATAAATTTCTCTACATGATTTTCATATTTATGCCCAAACTGTTGTAGTATTATGGTTCTTTTTCTTATAAACATTAGAATACCATTTAAGGCTGGTGTGTAAGATTGCTTATTTTGCAACATAACAGATCAGGAGAAAATAAATAGTACCTCATTCTGTTGGTGAGGCGAATAATCAAATATAAAGGTTTGTTGAATGGTAATACCAAAAGAGAACTTGCATAAATTGTGTAGATAAAGGAAAATGCCTGAGATGATTTTGCATATGTAAGATAGACCTGACTAAATATAAATTCATATTTCATAGAAGAATACTTTGAAGAGTTAGCACCCATGTGTGTGCAATAAAAGGTCTGGTGCTATTTACATACGAATAATCCATGGAAGAATTAGCATCCAAGTGTGCCCAATAAGAGATAGTGAGATCTGCGTACATAAGTTCAGTACTTGTAAGTGTAACTTATTAACACCACATACTTAACAGTACTGATAGAAGGAAACTCCACTGCTGACAGCCTTAAATTGTCAATATCTTCAGTTTCATAGAAATCTCACTACAGTGTCCCTATCGATTGTAGAAGCTCAAAGTAGTAGCCGTCCTCTTGGATCAGCCACAACAATAATATCTTCACCTGCTTATACATTTATGCATCTTTCCCTTGTCTTTTTTTGGCCAGAAATATCTTCCAGTTTTATGGGAATTTACATAAGGCTAAATTAAACATTGGAAACAGTAAGTATATAAATAGTAGATTAGGCCCAGTAAAATTTTCGTATAATTCCAGTTAAATATATACTTACAATATTGTCTCAATTTTGATTATGAGACCCAAAGTAGTTTACTACTTTCCCTTTTGCAGGTTTACATGACCATAGGCAGCACTCTGTATTCAAAAGGGTATAGTGTTATAGGTGTATAACAGGGGAAGAAATAGTGGTGTCATGATTGCATTAGTTGATATTAAAATCATAGTCGAATGCAAATTTCGTAAACTAATATAACACCGAATAATGATATGAACATAGAAGGAAAATTATTCCAATAACTGAAGCACAATCATTCTTCTCACACTGACCTTAATGCATTTTGTCGTGGGATGCAGATTCTACGTGGACATGTCAGCATCCGATCTATTTGTCTGGCATATATCTTGCAAGATATATCTCTGACACATAGTCATCACCAGCTTCTCAAGCTTCCTGTGAGACGCAGATGCATCTTTCGTTGACAATAGCTTTATGTGCAGTCTTGACATGCATCCATTTTCGAAAGAAGTTTCCCACACAAACCTGATGAATATAGAAGGTAAACCATTCCAAATACTGAAGCAGAACCATCTAGTGAACCATAAACATTTTCTTTGCTATAGTATGTTATCTGTTAAAGCTCTTTTGTTGAAGAACTTGGAAGGGTTCTTCTCACAGTGGTCTTAATTAATTACGTCGATGTCTGCACCATCTACATGGACATGTCGGCATCCAGTCGTTGTTTTTCTTGCAACATCCAGTCGTTGTTTTTCTTGCAACATTCAGTCGTTGCCATATAATTGGCACCAGCTCCTCGAGCTTCCCGTGGGACACGGAGGCATCCCTTTGTTGATAATATCTTTGCACGCAGAATTGACATGCATCCCTTGTTGACAACAGCTTCCCACTCAAACCTGATGGCATCCATCATATCAATGGTACTTACCCTAGTCTGATAATAGAACTCTCTTGCAAAATGAGCAATGAAATAGTCATCCTCATGCAAATATCTCAAATTATATCATTGATGTTTCAGTGTCATTGTCAAAACTGTAATTGCTATGTATAACCTTACGTGACATTAAGAACAATCAAGGGCAAGGAACTAACAATTTTGGGATGCAATATTTCAAGTCAGGCTCGTGTATTACCAAATAACTAAGAAGGGTGAAATCACCTAACACATAAAAATTGTAGAGAGGAAATCAAAACTAATTAAGGACTCGTGTGGCAGGCAAACAGCAAGAGTAGACACTACTTGCTAGCATTAGGCCCAGCCGGTCCTTGCCTCTACTCATTATTGATGTATCTCTAGACTCGAGCAAAGTCTGAACCACCAACTCGTCAAGCCACTTGGACCGTATGATATCTGAACCCGCAGACGGGGCGTTCCCAGGATAGTGAAGGATGCATGATTCAAGGCGTATGTTCCACATTTCATTACCGGCACACCATAGAAATCACACACCTATAGTTGGGCCTGCAAGATTAATCAAATTAACTGCTACTGTGGCATTCTACTTTGTCAGAACAATCAGCAGATCCTGTATTTGAACAAAGTACTACTGTTACAATGTCTCCTATATATTTCTACTTCCATAACTAACTGGATGTTTAGAAAATAAATACTACTAATAATCAAGACATGACGTAGTTGTAGTAGTTATATATGACTAAAATCCCCTTCTTAGTGAACTTAGTTTGCATATGTTAATTCTATTTTGTTCTCCAAACAATCCTAGGAGGTAGTCCCACATTCAAGGCTGTGAAAGCTCAACCAAACTAATCCAATAAAGTTGATGGTATTACCTGCTGATCGCCACGACCAAGTCAAACTCTGCTAGAGAAAGTCGGTAGCGAGGTAGCATAAACCCTGGAATAGGTCTGATGGACTCCATGGAGTTTGCGTCGGCCGGGCGCGCCATCAGATTGGAAGTCGTCGGTAGGTCCGATGCTGGTGGGGAGAGTACCTAGCATGTGCGGTCAAGAGAGGAGTTAGTCCAGGAGATGGAATGACTCTAGGGTTTGACGGCGACTGAAGGACGGCCATGGCCATGGAAAAACAGGAGGCGCTAGGGGAGATACTTTTTTTCCTTAGATAAGCAAGGAACCAAGTATGGCAATGAAGGCATGTGCGTAGGTCAGGATGAGTTGCCTTCTCATCTGACGGCCAAGTAAAGGTTAATTGCTCTTATATAGAACAATTTTTATTTTATTTTTGGGAGGATTAACGTGGTTGGACTAAAGGTGCACAGGTTTTTGAGACTGCAGGACATGTTTTTTCTCGTGAAGATGTGTTAAGGTGGGACAACGGTTGAGGACTCCTTGAGGCATGCATCCTACGGTGAATTATTATTAATTAGGAGATCGGACGGCTAATTTGCTTAGTTTCCGAGGATTAACGTGGAGCCTCGTATGATGCCTCCGATTAGTAAATATAAGATATAAGATATTTCTTGTGTGTCCAGTAGGAAGTCAATATGAGTGATCATGCATGGATGTACACCAGTTACACTAGTCAGAAAGTTTGGACCGAGGAATGGTTAACAAAAACCAAGGGGTTTGTTAGAGCCGGATTTGCAAATGGCCAGGAATTTAGATGGTGCCCCTGTGCACGTTGCGACAACTATAAAAAGAGGGACGAGCATGAAATGAGTAAAGACCTGCAAAAGTTTGGTTTTACGCCTGGTTACACGGCCTAGACATTACATGGTGAGTCTGCCCAACGTGCCAGAGCCGAGGTTCGTCGTCGCACCGACGAGCATGGTACCGGGACCGCAGACATGGTGCAAGACTTTGACGATGCTCGGGACTCGGACGAGGAGATGGAGGAATCTGCAAAGGCCTTCACTAAAATGTTGGAGTCCTCAAAACGTCCTCTCCACAAGCACACTGAGCTTTGTCAGCTGGATGCCATCTCACAAATAATGGCTTTGAAGGCTCAATTCAACTTGGGCAGAGAATGCTACGACGCGATGATGACAGTATTCGGCCGATTTCTACCCAAAGGCCATGTGCTACCTCCAAACCTGTACCAGTCAGACAAAATCCTCCGCGCTCTTAAGATGCCCTATGAGAAGATACATGCCTGTGAGAAAGGATGTGTCTTATTTAGGCTTCAGTATGAGGACTTGAACTATTGTCCCATTTGCAATTCTTCCAGGTATGTTGTGGTAGACAACGGTATGGGTGAGAAGACGCAGACCAAAATACTTGTTAATGTTCTTCGGTATATGCCAATCGTACCAAAGAGGACACGTGGCAGTCACCTGTGCAAACTGGGAACATTGGCTGCCTATTTGGTCATTTTGCCATCTGCTGGTGGACGGCAAAGTGACCAGCTATGCCGTCCGCCAGCAGACGGCAATGATTCAAACCTCTTTGTCGCCTGCTGGTGGACAGCATATTTGGACACGTGGCAGCTTCCTAGTGCTGCCTAGCTGGGCTCTTTGCCGTCTGCCAGCGGACGGCAAAGATCTTTGACACTTTGCCGTCCACTGGCAGACGGCAAAGAGCTCCGTTAACCCCCTAACGGCTCTCACGCCACCGCACTATCATCAGCTGTGTTTGCTGTCTGCTGGCCTCGGATGGCAGACAGCGTAATCCTTTGCCATCCGTGTCTAAGAAGCGGACGGCAAAGAAGGCCTTTGTTGGAAGGCGTTCATCCGGACAGTTTGCCGTCTGGGATCTATGCCTTTGCCGTCCGCCATGGCGGACGACAAAGAAGCTGATTCCAGTAGTGACTGCAGATGGTGCTTCCGCGGTTGAGACCCTGTGGGCTGAGCTCGTCCGGGCCAAGGAGCAAGCCAAGATGAGTAATGCGGTTGCCAAGAAGGCAGCTCCTGAGTTAAAAGCCGAACAGGCTGCTCGGCGCCAGTGCAAGGAGAGAATATCTACCATGGAGCGCGAGCTAAAGGATGCTACTGTCCGATGTGAATTTGTCGAAAAGGATAACAAAGTCAAAACGACCGATCTCGACAAGGCCTTGCAAGAGGTGAGAGAAGCACAGACCGAGTCTAGAGCGGCTCGGGAGGAGATTCGGTGAGCTGGGGAGATAGTGGCCGGTAAGCCCTTCTTATTACAGACTAGATTCGGTGATCCGAAGTATGCCCCGCTTAATCAAATGTGGAGTTCTCCAGACGCATTCTTGGACTTGCCGAAGAGTGTCTCCGATGCGGTGCAATTTTACCCAGCACGAGAAGGACATGCGACGGAGAAGCTTTTTTGGTCGCAATTCGGCATGCCAAAGCGTTCGCTGTTGCTGAACAAACAGATGGCCCAGTGGGCCGAGCTCCACAAAATATCTGGATCTGCCATGAAGGACGTCGTGGTCCAGCTGTGGCCGACTGAGCCTGTTCTGAATAGTTATTTCAGTTTGGTACAGCGACTTGTTGATGTGGTGCCGTGTATCGACCCCGTTAAGCAGCCAACGTGCATTGAAGGCGCACGGATGGCCCTTGCCCATGTCAAGACGTACTGGGCGAAGATGAAGTCCACCGATATTGCAGCAAAGAGTCCACCCGGGGGCAAGGACCATCACACGCTCGAGCATTATTTGGAGGATGTCCTTGAGGGCGCCTGCTTGATAGAGGGCCAGTGCTCGAAGGATATGATATTCGAGTGATTGTACCAAAATTGTAAAAACAATATTATGATATTTTTACAGGCTATGATTTTTGCCTGAAGGTTTTGGTTCCTCCTGTGCGGCCGTTTTTTGTATAATCCAAAAGTTTTCCAGTCATCGGCTTCAGCCCCCTCACATATAATACGGGGGTGTTCGTAAAAGCACTTGATCACTCTTGACCCAACGTATTGGTCCATGAAGGAGGTGCCAGTGCAGCGAACTAGGCAATCATACTATAGGGCTTTAACACTTTCACTTAGCCATAGGAGTTTGACGGTGGGTCTACAATATAGCCCCTGGTATGTACGCGGTTATCTGAATATAGTGTGTTACATAGGTGACCAGAAGAATGGTCCTTCGTGTAATACGGAAGGAATCACGAAAGATTCTGATAAGTCATCGAGTGGTTGACCAGCTCTCGCCGCATCATGACAGTCAGTTTTTGGCTTTCTCTACTGGGGTGCTTGACCAGATGAATCGGAAACACAATCACAGTAGTTCTCCCTTTACTACCTTAGCCGATAGGGCGGAACGTAAGGTAGTAAGCACAGGAGCCGGGCAACCCAACTATTGACCAAAGACATGATTTGGAGCTGATGCATATAAGGCCAAATGTAACACCCCGGATGTAACTTTCCCTATTTGTACTCCAACTCTTGTCGTTTCCGGCGTTAAGTTATATTTATTATCTCGGGTTTGGGTTTTTGTCTCCGTGTGTTGTTTTCGTTGTCATGCATCTCATATCATGTCATCATGTGCATTGCATTTGCATACGTGTTCGTCTCTTGCATTCGAGCATTTTCCCCGTTGTCCGTTTTGCATTCCGGCGCTTCGTTCTCCTCCGGTGGCCATTTCTAGCTTTCTTTCGTGTGTGGGGATTAAACATTTCCGGATTGGATCGAGACTTGCCAAGCGGCCTTGGTTTACTACCGGTAGACTGTCTGTCAAGTTTCGTATCATTTGGACTTTATTTGATACTCCAACGGTTAACCGAGGGACCGAAAAGGCCTTGTGTGTGTTGCAGCCCAACACCCCTCCAATTTGGCCCAAAACCCACCAAACTCTGCTCCATCATCTAGAGCGTTCGATCACGATCGCGTGGCCAAAAACCTCACCTCATTTGGACTCTCCTAGCTCCCTCTATGCCTATTTAAACACCCCCCGATTTTCGGATCTCCTCCTACCTCCGAAACCCTAATTTTCCACTGCGCGCCGCCGGACATTGTCCGCCCGGGGCGGACACACCGCCGCCAGCCAACCACCTCCTGCCACGTGGCACCCGCCACCTCGCCGCTGCCGCGGCCCGGGGAGCCCGGAGCCGGCCCCCGCGGCCCGAGCCGCCGCGCCGCCACCTCCCTCTCCTCCGAGC
>NC_057797.1:277841744-277852733 GCF_018294505.1 Triticum aestivum | reverse complement strand
GCGCCGCCGCGCTCCGGCCGCCGCCCCGTCCATCTCCAACTCCGGCCACCTCGACCTCTCCGGCGGTCCTGAGCACTGTTCCGGCGAAGAACCGGCCGTCCTCGTAATCCGTGCAAACCCTAGATCTCAGAGGCGTTTTTTCTCTAAGTCCCAGAAATTCCGATCCAAGTGCTCATGTTCGTAGCTCCGTAATTTCGCATCCGTAGCTCTGATTCATGCATATAGCATATCAAAATGTTCATCTCGGAGAGTACATCACTTCATTCCATTGCATCATTTTCCTTTGAGTTCATATTGATGCCCAAAATGCTGTTAGAAGAAGGCTACTTGAGATAATTGCCAGATCTGCTACTCCATTTAGGATTTTGTCATTTTTGCCATGATTAATGTGTGCATGATATGCCCTGATGCTCTACATGTGTTTTGTTAAGGGTTTGTCATCTTTCCAGAGGTGAAACCCATGTATTTTTGTCATGTGTGTGGTGACTAGTGCAAGCTTGCAAAGTGGTGCACTTGCTAATTCTGTTTTCAGGGACTTAGTAATTTCACTAAGTCCTGGACCTGTTTATCTCATGATGCCATATGTTCATGTTGTTTCCTAGTGATCCGTGCCTGTTTTGAGGATGATCAGTAAGGATGTTTTGTTAACCGTGTAGTGCTCTATCCATCCATGTCTTTGTTTGCAATTATGGAGCACCCTAGCTTGAGTCAATCGAGCTCTACTTTTTCTACTTTGTGATCTGGGCAGATTGTCAACTTGTTTGCAATTTTGCCGGTGATGTTGTAGTTGATCCGTGCATGCTATGCTTTTGTTCTTGCCATGTCTAGCTTGCTTTTTGTGCCTTCTTGATGGGTGTATGCTTGTCTTGCCATGACTTGCACCGTAGTGAGTGCCTCGAGCTCGTAAACATGCCTACTTGAGTTATATTTCAGCTTGCTCCAGTTTTCACTAAGTCTGGAAAGTGATTATGTTTTTGCTATGTTCCCATGCTTGCAATGGTATTTTCTGATCCCTTTTGGCTCAAGGTCACTAAGGAACTTTTGTTAAGCTCTTTGAGTAGCTCCATGCCATGCCTTACTTTGCCATGTTCAGGTCCTGTAGCATGTGGTTTTGTTGCTCCGAAGAGGGCTACCTGATCTGAAATTCCAGACAAGTGTTAATTTCACTACGTCTGAGATTTGTTTGCCATATGCATTTTTGCCATGCTTGTTTGAACCTGTTAATGGATGAATTGGCCGTAGCTCAGTGCTAGACTTTTGTTAAGCATCTTGTATGCATCCCTGCCATGTATTTGGTTGTCATGTTTGGGTGCTGTAGCATGTTCATCTCATTGCATTTAGATGCCTACTTGCTGTAAATCGCAGACCGGTGCCATATTTGAATCGCTTGCCATTTCCAAACCGTAACTCCGATTCCGGCGTTCTTTATATTGTTTTCAAGCGATTTCATCTCATCTTTCCAGTGGCACACTTGGTTTTCCAAGTTGAGGCCAGGTTCATGCATTTCCTGTCATATCTTGCATTTTGCATCCCGCATCGCATCCCGCATAGCATATCATCATTGCATCATATTGCTTGGTCTTGCACATGGTTGATTGTATCCTTGTTGCTTGTTTGTCTTGTTTGGGTAGAGCCAGGAGACGAGTTCGCTAACGAGGAGCCCGTTGAGTTTACTTTCGAGGATCCAGTCCTGAGAACTGTGCAGGCAAGATGATCATACCCTCGATATCACTACTATCTTTGCTATGCTAGTTTGCTCGCTCTTTTGCTATGCCATTGCTACGATGCCTACCACTTGCTTGCAAGCCTCCCAAATTGCCATGTCAAACCCCTAACCCACCATGTCCTAGCAAACCGTTGATTGGCTATGTTACCGCTTTGCTCAGCCCCTCTTATAGCGTTGCTAGTTGCAGGTGAAGTTTGGAGGCCGTTCCTTGTTGGAACATCTTTTATTTACTTGTTGGGATATCATTATATTGCTATGTTATTTTAATGCATCTATATACTTGGTAAAGGGTGGAAGGCTCAGCCTCTCGCCTAGTGTTTTGTTCCACTCTTGCCGCCCTAGTTTCCGTCATATCGGTGTTATGTTCCCGGATTTTGCGTTCCTTACGCGGTTGGGTTATAATGGGAACCCCTTGATAGTTTGCCTTGATTAAAGCTTTTCCAACAATGCCCAACCTTGGTCTTACCATTTGCCACCTAGCCTCTTTTTCCCTCGGGTTTCCGGAGCCCGCGGGTCATCTTATTTTAAACCCCCTCGGGCCAGTGCTCCTCTGAGTGTTGGTCCAAACTAGAGTCATGTGCAGCGCCCCTTCGGGGAAACTCGAGGTTTGGTTTTAGTTGTATGGAGCGCTCATCCGAGTGTGCCCTGAGAAAGAGATATGTGCAGCTCCTATCGGGATTTGTCGGCACATTCGGGTGGTGTTGCTGGTCTTGTTTTAACCTGTCGAAGTGTCTTGAAGAACCGAGATACCGAGTCTGATCGGAACGTCTTGGGAGGAGGTCTATTCCTTCGTTAACCGTGAGAGCTTGTCATGGGCTAAGTTGGGACTCCCCTGCAGGGATTTGAACTTTCGAAAGCCGTGCCCGCGGTTATGGGCAGATGGGAATTTGTTAATGTCCGGTTGTAGATAACTTGAACCTTAATTTAATTAAAATGAATCAACTGAGTGTGTTACCGTGATGGCCTCTTCTCGGCGGAGTCCGGGAACTGGACACGGTGTTGGAGTAATGTTTGCGCAGGTTGTTCTCTAGTTTCTGCTCGTGCTTGGCCTTCTCTTCTCGCTCTCACTACTAGAAAAACCCCTACTAATGGCGCACCTAATATGGCCATTAATGGCGCATCTGTGGTGCGCCATTAACAGCACGCCATTAGTAATTTTTACTAATGGCGCACCACCTGGTGCGCCATTAGTATCTGGTATACTAATGGCGCACCGTGGGTGCGCCATTAGTATAGGCCAGCGTGCGCCATTAGTATGCCTCCCAGGGGCCATGTATACCCAGGTGCTTTGGCATACTAATGGCGCACCACCACTGGATGCGCCATTAGTAACCGCGGCATACTAATGGCGCACTACCCAGTGATGCGCCATTAGTATGCACTGTCATACTAATGGCGCACTGTCCTGTGATGCGCCATTAGTATGAATATTAGGTTTTTTTTATCTTTTTATTTTCTGTTTTTTGCACAGGTTACAAAATGTATAGTTTGACAAAATATAGACAGCACACATCAACAACAAATTCATCGAATACAATAGAAGATTAGTCTTTGAATACAATTCATCATATTAGTCTCCGAATACAATTCATCATATTAGTCTCCGAATTAAAAAGACCGAACAAAGATAGAACATTATATTACAAGTCTCGAGACCGCGAGTAGCGAGTTTGTCTTCACATTACAAGTCGATATCGATCATCTAAACTACCATCACATAGAAGAGAGCTGCGGTCATCACGATGAGCATCATCACGATGAAACTCGTCTTCATCCGGTTCCTCCAACGCTCCCTCCCCTCTCCCGCTAGATAGCGGGCGTATCTAGATTCGGCCTCGGCCCTAGTGGTGTACCCTTTGTAACTGTTACTGCTAAATCGGTGAACCTGTCTCCGACACTCCTCCCAGTCATCGTAGACTCCGGGAACCTTACCCTTGTACACGACATACGTCGGCATCGCTATGCACTAGCCAAACGAAACGTTAGTACCAATTCACAGACAATACATAAGCAATATATAATTATGCAACAGAACGATCGGAAGAGAAAAGCAAGACATTAATAGCATCGATTACATCTAAGTTGAACGACTCTCGAAACCAAAGAGACATACTACAAGTTCATTAAAGTTTAATTACAACATGAGCCAATCGATGTTTCAGAACTAGATAACTCGACTCAAGGGACCGGAGCGTGGATGAAGCCGCCGTCTATCGTGGGAGTCATGAAAGAACGGGCGTTGTCATCCTGCATTTGTAGCATTGTGTCGATGTCACTGTTGGACGGTTGATTTCTGAGGTAGAACTGCCCCGAGGTACGAAGGACATCTTGATGGATGATTTCCACAAACTCCGACTGGATGCGAAAGAATTCTTGTCGGAGGTCCGCGTCCTGGATTGCCGACATGCTCGCGGCCCAATCTTTGAGTTTACTCGGTAGCAGAAGTTGATGATGGTCCCGTACGATCGCCCGCATGTGATGGATGGCGTAGTAGGCACCCTTCTGACCGCCAGGCGGCTGCTTGACGCAGCAGAACATCGTATTGTGGGAGAACACGTGCTTGCCGTACTTACGAATAGGCCTGGTGAAGGTGCCTCCAGATTGGGCGTAGCCGGGGAGAACATCATCAAGAACCTTCTTGACATTTGTGTAGTCTACGTTCGACTGACGGTCCGGGTCGAAATACGTGGCCATGGAATATTTGGGGCTTAGGAGGATGAGCGTGCAACGTGTGTCACTGCAGAAAACACGGAATGTTAAAAGAAAAACGATCGAAATGTAAGAATTCATATGTTACGGGCCGGTTGAGGGGAGGACTTACTCGGGAAAGTAAGGCACGAGGAAGTTATCCTTATCTTGGTTTGCCAGAATGACGCCTTCGAGGTAAGAACTCGCGACTTGCCGGTCCCCAGCGCTGCCCAAGATCTTGGCACGCATGTAGAAGGGGTCGACTATCACGATGTCCGGGGTCTTGTCGCGAATGATCCGCATCTCCATACTCAGCGAAAATAGCCGAATGAAGGTGTAGTGCAGCGGATGAAGGTTCAACATAGCGTGGATGTCATCAAAACGCAGGACGATCGTATGCCCGATGGAGTTACCCACAAAGCCCTTGCCCTCTGGCACCTTGGCCGCGAAAACCGGGTATGCCACATCCTTCTCCCTGAGACGCCGCTTCTCCAAAGCAAGAACACTGTCATGCAGACTCCGCATAGCACCGGTTGCAGCATTGAGCATATTTGTCGGTAGCATCGCCCTACCCGCCACACGCACCCTCCTCGAGATATCCTGCGGTGAAGGTGACCCGTCCTGAGCACGGTTCGTACTCGGTGCCGGCTGGATCGCACCCTTCTTAGTTTTTCTTTTGCGTGCCTTCTTCTTCTCCTGTAATGGGACCGAGTTCTGCTCACAGACCGCCTTCTTGAGTGTGTTGGGGCTGATAATATTTCGCACCTCGCCTATCTGAGGCTCGGTGAAGTCGGCAGCTGGAGGCGTCTCCTGAGAGCTGAACGCCAGACGGCGCCTGTTGCAACTTGGCTTCTCCGCGGTACGAGCTAGATCACACACGTCTTTTGTTGGGTTTGGTTCTTGAGAAGGAGGCCCCATGAAGTCGCCATCGTACCCATGCTCGGCAAAGTACTGATCGACGTTGCCAAATGTATCATCGTCGTCGTCGTCGTTGTTCTGATCCTGTGCCATATGCATATTTGGATCCAGTGGCATAGGGATGTCCGGCACCGTTACGGCGGTCTTGCCATGGGGCCGACTTGGCGCCGGCACGACTGGTGGTGTTGTCTTTGGGGTGGTGTCCCCCGCCCCCAAACGAATCTGGCTCTTCGGCCAAAGCAGGGGCCAGCTCAGGCAGGCGCTGAGGGTCATCATGTCTTCATCGTCGGCCCCGACGGGTCGAATCGGAGGTAACAAGTCGTCGCAGCCTGGCAGCACCCGAACCAGTTGAACCCTAAACAAGTTGGGTCGCATCTGGGTACCGTAGAACAAGGGGTTGCCCGGTTGAACGATTTTGCCCTTGGCGACATCGACCAACTCGTTGTTCACGAAGTGGAGGAGAGTGCACGGAACGTCGGCGGCGCCCTGCGAAAACATGTAGGGCATCAGGGATGCCCAGTCAAAGGCAAGGAGATGAAGTCCTCGGCCGAGAGAGGCTTAATTAGTTACCGTGATGATGGCGTCGAGCTCGGCTAATGTCGAGGCGCCGCCAACGGCGGGCGTGCAGTTGACGGAGGGGCCGCTTGCTGAAGAGGTGCCGGCCGGCGTACACCCGGGTGCATTAAGCTCCCGTGCCGGCGTCGGAGACACCAATGCCGCCTCCGCCGGAGGCACCAATGGCCCCGCCATCGCATTATGTGAGTTGCTGGCCGTGAAGCTAGGAATCGGGGGCGGCCCCTGTTGGCCGCCCGCAATCCACGCACTCAACCCCGAGATCAAGGTAGGCACAAGGGCGGTGATCGTCGCTCCGAGTCGTTGTTCCACTTGCTCTTGGACAATCTCCGGAATCCGCGCCACCTGTGCCTTGAGTTCTTGAACCTCTCGCGCCTGGCTTTCCGAGCTGGTCTTTTTCTCCTTCCGCACACCAACGGTATAGTATGACCCCCATTTTGTCGACAAGCCTTTGCCGGCCACACGACCAGCTGACGGCGGCTTACTGAGCTTATCCTTATTCTTCATTACATTCAACCCCCTATTTAGAGTGGTGTCCCAAGGGTTGCTCTTAGTCGACCCCGCGCTACTGCTTTCAGTCGCCTGCGGAAGGAATGTGAACCATTTAGAAATTTGGCTTCATTAATTAGAATGCAACCATATGGAGCTAATTACGCGGGGGTGTATTCCTTACCAGAACAAGCTCAAGCTGCCTGGTCTTCGGATCTGTGGTAAGCTCCTTTGTTTTCGGGTCCTTGTACCGGGCCCTAACAAAGTTCCTGGTCTGCTTGTCACCGTATTTATCGAAGAGGGGCGGTAGGCCTTGCTCGGCACGGTCCGCCTCCTCCTTGTCCCATATAGGCTCCGCCACTCTGTAACCGCCGGGACCGAGTGTGTGTTCCCCTATGTTCAGCTCCCGCATTTGTTTCCCCCACTCACTTGATTGGGAGCTTGCGGTGCTCGAGCAATTGATCTTGAAGTCGTTGTAGTCATCTTCGGTGATCGAAGGATTTTTCTCCTTGATCTTCTGATAACTCTCACCTTTCTCGATCATTCTCTTCACATTGCTTTTCCAAGTAGACAGGGCCTTGCTCATCTTCGTGAGGGCAGCATTGTTCACTTTATTCCCTTTGAGGCTTGTGTTCTCAAATTCAGCGGGGAACTTGTATCATTCGTGCAGCTTCGTGAAGAGGAGGTGGCGCAAATTTCCTCGGTCAGGATGCCTCAGGTTCTCGGTGTTGATCGAGACGGTGCTCCGGACAATGCACCCGAGCTGAAGCGAGTACCCCTTGACTATTCGTTCGGGCGCCGTTGGATTCCCATTGGAGTCCACTTCAGTAACTTCCTCCTTGAGGGTGCGGAGCACGATCAGGCGCCGGTCCTTCCGTTGCCTCTTCAGTTGGCTGCCATCTGTGCGTGCGCCGCCATCATCAGTGGTGGCATCCTCGGTGGCACCATCAGTGGTGGCATCAGTGTGGTCATCCTCGGCGGCACCATCCGTGGTCTCAGGATCGGTGGGGAAGGCGGCGGCCTCATACAAGTGAGGTTGTTCCTCCATCTCCTGGGACAGCTCCCAGAATGCCTTGCCGCCCGAACCCCCGGCCTCATCGTTGTGGGCCATGTTTCTCTCTAAATAGAAACAAAGTTTGGTCAAAAAGTTGGTTATTGTCAAGGAACAAGATCATGGTCTCATCATTTAGGGTTTGTCGACACCGAGGCATCCTAAAATCTAAGCTTTTATCATTGAGGGTTTTTCGACGCCAAGGCACCCTAAAAGCCTAACCTTTCATCATTTCGGTTTTTATCGACACCGAGGCACCCTAAAAGCCATGCATTAGTCACAAGTACGCCGGGGCACTTGATCCTACTTAATTAACTACTAAGATACCCCGGCCCATGCATTAGTCACAAGTACCCCATATGTCCTATTTTTAGCAAAGTCATGCTAAAATTCACGGAAAATTTCAGCATGACCTTTACTGAAAATAGGACATATGGAGTACCCGAATTTGCCGGAACGGAAGTTAATCGACATTCCGGCAAACTCAAGGGCCTCTCGGGGTACCTGCAAAATCATTATCCCAGGTGGACATGGATGCAATGTCACATGTCACATGGATCCCACACCCACAGGAGCTGGTGAAGCTTCATGTGTATTTCACGAAAACCAGCCTGACTAAAGAGCTTTATGTAGAAAATAAATCACTCCAGCAGCTCACACAGGATCATCCCTCTAAGCAATTACTCAAAATGGGCACTAGCAGCAAAATGAACATTTTACAATCTGAACTTTTTTTTGTCATCTATGTGCTCATTTAACTTTGATCCAAATAGTATCAAAGTTCTTAGCAAGTAAGTAATACATGCCTGCTTGGCTAATTAGCAAGTAAGGAACTCTTACATTATCAAAGCTTGCCAGTTTCTGAAATCAATTACTGACAGGGAATAGCATAGGCACACAGCAAACCTATAACTTAATGATGGTTATTAGGGAAGACAGGAAATGAGGATGGACAGAACCATATGTTTGGGAAATGCAAATAGAAGTAGTGCTATGAGAGTAATTTTTTTCAATTTTCATTGATGTTTCAAATTAGATCGGTGCACATGTGGCTGCAATTTCTATTGGTCATCCAAGATGGGTGTTCATAGTAAAGTACTATATAGTGGCACTAACATAACCAAGGATTGCTTTTAAAAAAACATAACCAAGAATCACCTTCCACGTGGCTTCTTCTCTTTAGCCTGGCTTCCTTCTGCAAAGTGGGCAAATACTTCTGTCTGCTGCAGTATGTACTTCAGTCGCCCTTTCCCTTCTTGTTCTGTGATCAAAACCACGATGAGAATGTAATACACACCAAAGAATATCATATACAAGAATTGCAGAATTTAAACAAGGTCAGACCCACACTATCTATTCTTTCTTCATGGCAGAATATCATATACAAGCACAAATTTTGTTCACATTTATATAGCAACAAATATTTATACACTCATATAGCAGCACTAAGTATATTGCACTTAGAAGAAGATTTGCTTTTACATCCCACCCAACTTAACAATCTAGTAGAGTTGTGATTTATTAATATTGTCTTTCCTTTGCAGGTTCATGTCAAGTCGATCGAGGATTTCGCGCAGCTGGGTTGTTTCAATGAGAACCAAGACAAGCAGCAGCCCACCAAAGCTTCTTCTACCCAGCAGCAAACACAACAAGAAGAAGTGCGGAACAATGTGATTCTAGTGCTAGTTACTACTGCTGCTGCTGGAAAGGGTGATGATTTGAATCTGATCAAAAGAGGAGGCTTCAAAGTAGAAGGTTGTTTCTGTCATGTTGAGGATTCAAGGAACCTGCCCTAGTGGTATCGTCTTGTTGTACAATTGTCCTTGCTACTGTAAATGGAAGGATCATCTATGCTACGTTATTCAACTGAAGATACCTACTGGCGGCCAACTGGCACGACACCTTGATCATCGATACGGCATCGGAGCTGCCACTGCCCGAGGAGATCCCACCCACATGTACGGCGCTGGGACACAGTGACACACCCTGCTTGAGCTACTGTCGGAAGTGTTGGGCCTTCACAATGGCCACCTGGAGGAGGACGCCGCATGCCTGGAGAGGCTCGCCGGCCACTACTACCCGCCATGCCCGGAGCCGCACCTGACGCTGGGCACCACGCGCCAGTCTGACCCTTGTCCTCGCCGTGCTCCTCTAGGACGCCGTCGGTGGCCTTCAGGTGCTTCTCCAGGTGCCAATCAACGCCGATGGCGAGGCGCGGTACAGGAGCACGACGACGGCGGAGCTAGTCCGGCACAACAGGGCCAAGGGCCTCGACGGTAGCTCTGCGCTGCAGCATTAGAGCCTCTGAATCCATCCCATCAAAACTAGCCAGCATGCATGCGATGCATGTAGTGTCAGTTGCTCAAAATTAAGTTCATGGACTGACGAACAGAGCGTGCATGCATGCAGTTTCAGTACCGGGTACATATGTAGTTCTACTATGGAAGAATCTCAAAAATCAAATTAAAATGTGTTAACGGAAGCAACCAATAATAAAAATATCACCACGATGCTTACCGCCATTACTTAGACTAGAAATCCCGTAACAATAGATAAAAATAACAGGCCAACAACTTGTAAAACATAACTACTCTCTCTCTTGCAAAACATTGCTGAAAAAACACAAAGATCTACTGATTGATATCCCATGGCTTTACCCCCTTCAAGTTCGCCCAGTTTAATCATTTGCTGCAAATACCTTGCACGACCAAACAAATTCTTTCTTCACTACTTAGTCATACATGCATACAGTTAGCAATTGGTGAACGAACCAAATGGAGATTCAACAGAGGAACCATGACTAGAGATGTGCTGAAGATTAGAGATGTGCTGAAGATTTTGGCGGTAACACGACTAGATTATGGGAAGATACATGTTTAGGGGAGACGCCACTGGCCACAAAATATCCTTCCCACAGTTTGTTGGCTGATGACATGATTATTTTTACGAACACACTTAAATACAACCTAGTACTCCCTCCGTTTTTATTTACTCCACATATTAGAGTTGTTTGAAGTCAAACTTTGTCCAAGATTAAAGAGAAAAACATTAACATATACAAAATCAAATCAATACCATCAGATTCATCATTGAATATATTCTCACCTCATATAATTTTATAAGTGCAAAAACTGAAGATACATGCTACGTTATTGTGCAAAACGTTTACATTAACTCTGTGTAAGTGCAAGTGATGAAAATCTGCTCTCCTTATGAGAAAGAAACTGAATACATGCCCTGTTTATCTGAAGAATTGAATGAACATTGGCCCCGAAGCATTTTCTTGACTAAACTGTGCTCGTAATCCAATTTATGGCCTAATCTACTTAGATTTTACTCAATGACCATGTGCCCAGAGAAAAGGGGAAGAACAGAAGACGAGGAAGAGCGTACCACGTCTGTAGTCGGGCTAAGCTGTCGCCGGTGACGGTGGAGACGAGGCTGGCTGACCGAGGCGGCGTCGGGGCGGGGTCGAGGCGGCGTCGGGGCGGCGTCGGGGTGGCGGGGCGGCGTCGAGGTGGCGTCGGGGCGGCGGGGCAGCGTC